>NC_057814.1:630340155-630569826 GCF_018294505.1 Triticum aestivum | reverse complement strand
CGGCCTTAAAAGGCCAAGAGATGGAAGGAGTTATGGACCACATAGGCACATAAGGAAGTGGCACCCCCCTTGCCATATGGGGGGCCGAATTGGACTAGGGGAGGATTCCAACTCTGGGAGGAGCCCCCCCCCCCTTGGCCGGCACCCCAAGGGGGGACTTCCCACCATTGGTGGCTGCCCTCTCCTCCTCCTCCAACCTATATATACTAGGGTTTTTTGCTCTATTGGTCATACAAGTTTGGAGCCTCCTCTAGTTCTTCTAGTTCTAATTCTAGTTGGTCCTCGTTGACTAATCAGAGCTTGGCTAATCCTCTTGTCCTCATAATTAGAAGCCTCTGTGGTTCTAATCTCCTCTCTCTAATTCTTCGGCGACGATTAGTTCTGGACAGCGAAGCGCTGCCGGATCATGAAGGCTGCACGCTTGCAACCAAGTAGAGAGGCCATGCTTTCGGTCTTCGGTTCGAGAGATCATTCGTGGGCGGTATGAGGGCCTCCAAGTATGATCTACACCGACATGTTCTTCTCCCGCTGCAACTCGGTGACGGTAACGATCATGATCCCAACCAGTTATGCGTCTTCATATTGATCTTGGGTGATCGTAGGTGCGATTTTTTTTTGGTTTGTACTACATTTCCCAACAGTAGGTATACTACTTTACTATTTGCATACCCATTTGTATTATTAGTGCTAGTACCCTTGGTAATGAGACTTGCCGAGTACCCTCGTACTCACCCTTGCTACAATAACAACTTGTAGAGTTCTACAATTGGGATGCAGCTTCTGCTCACTTTTATATTAACGATGACATCAAGGAGTACAATTGTGGATCCCGGTCGATAGACTGGAACCAACGGGAGGGTTCACCTGCTTTAATTTCCGGCCTCTTAAGAAATGTGGATTTTCTCTATTCCTATACTTTTGCTATTTTCCAATGTGTGGTGGAGGAGCGGTAGCTTGCCATTCGTTGGTGGTGGATCAGGGCTCCATGTTCATGTGGTGTGCTCTGGTTAGTGTGGTGCTGGTTGGGGCTGCTGGTCTTCCTGGGGCAATAGCCTCTGCGTGGTGTGGTTGGTCTTGCCAGTGGTGTGATTAACAGCGCTACTCCCCGCAGATCCGCTTCATTGATGGTAGGTGGTGGTGGTGGAGGTGGAGTTGGTTGGGTTGTGCTGTTCGTCGACGTTGCTCGTCTCCTTGGTGTTGTGCGCCACCAGAAGAGAGGGGAGAGAGGCCCCGCTCCTTCTTCTTCTTCTTCTTCTTCTTCCTCTCGGCCTCCATGGCTTCTGGAGGGAAGGAGCCCTCTGAGATCAGATTTCCCCTCTCCTTTTCTCTCTGTGTCAGAACTATTTCTGTGCGTGAGCACCGTTTCTTAAATATCTAGAGATCCATAACTCCGATCGGGCTGTTTTTTTACATGGTATTTTTTTCTTCTCTAAAATTAGCTTTCTTGCAGCGAAAGAATGACCCCAACTGACTTAGAGAACCTCCACACGGCCACCTAGCACGCCCTACCCCCCAAGGAGTGACACTAGGGGCAACACTCTAGAATTCATCACACTTTTATTTACTCATAACTTAGAAAAGATAGTGACTACAGATGAATGTCTTTGGTAGTGTACAAGGATGTGCAATGATTTACCGTAATAAAGATATCAAAAAGTGGATAGACCATGAAAATATCATGCCAACTATGTTACGATCATGCAAGGCTATATGAGAATGAAACTCAAGTCATGTAATGTAAAGTAACAATGGATGTTGCATGAGAATATATCTCGGAATGGCAATGAAAATGCCATAATAGATAGGTATGTTGGCTGTTTTGAGGAGACATGTGTAGGAGAACAAGAGGAAGTCTTCCCATGGAGTTTGATGCATCATGTCTCCATGTGAGAGTGGGTAGTGTACGGTACCGAAAAGGCTAGCAAAATATGAATGTAAGAGTGGGTAATGTGTCGTTTTCGAAGTGCGTAGAAGACCAAATACTCACATTAGTCATAAAAACTCAAATATTTATTACCGAAGCCTCGTAGCCTATCTCGAAGCAAACGCAACCCTTGCGCCCCCTAGGGTGGAGGTTGGGAGGAGTTAACAATGATCAATACGCACGCAAGTGTCACTTTAAGATGTCCCTACACTCTGACCTCACCGCTAATACCAACAACTTCCACTTTTATGTAACTTACTGAATGTACGACCCCACGTATTTAACACCGAAATTCAATAGTAAACGTTAACCATTTACTTACACAATCACCTATCACTCCTTCAACATTGCAAAACTATCACAAAGAATCCACATTAAAAATTATTTTTTGTACAATTTTCTGGGAGCGTGTAAGCCGAGTGCCGTATATTGGGGTGCTCGGATTATAGATAGCTCTGTCACAAAGCCGTTTCTAGTCTCCGTGATTGCGACGTGGGAACATCCGTTGCTGAGCCCTAGATGTAAGATGTGTGGCTTTTTGCGCTATGCCGAGATCCTTTTGTTCCAACCACTCGGCTTATTATTAATTTGACGATCGTTTTTTTTTGCCGTGTGTTTCTCATTTCATACTCAGCTTATTTAGATGTAAGCTGAGTACTCGTGTTTCTGCACTTGGTTTATGGTCTGCCACACACCAACCTGTGATTTTTCTGAAGTGCTTTTGTTATGATTCATGTTGACATAAGATAATTATTTTTTCATTATTCATGTTGAGAGATATGTAATTTTTATAGTTCAAGGGAATTGCCACTTCAAATACACCGTGCGAGGTCAAGTAGAATATGAAATGTGATTTCTTCATATAATTATTTTTTATTGATATACAAGATTAGACCATGTAATAAATGGAATTAATAAAATACCCATGAAAGGGTAACTAGTCACGATCAGAACAAATAGTGTGACTGCATGTAAGCAATTGTGCCAATTTGTTCTTGGCAATCGAAGGGTATAACATTACTGCACCCTATCTGGGAAGTCATTTTTGTTCATCTGTAAAAATCTTCAACAATTTGAATAACTGGATGCAAACGCCTGCAACAGACTCCTAGTAGAATTTGTATGAGCAGCTACAACTATCATGTGGTAGTACTATTACAGGTACTGATAATCTAGTTATGAAATATAACTTCAAAGAAATCACCGTTTATCCATTTCCTGATACCGGCACAAGAAAGCAGCAATCTTTAAGCAAATCATTATTCATTCCTGAACAAAGCACAGCAGCAAGCGAGTGGTTACGAGGCTGCAAAAAATTGCAGTAAAATGGATCCTTTCCAACCCGATAGGAATCTCCCTGGCACCTTGCAGATGCTTCTCAGATATTGCGCAAATTTTGGGTGCATTTGTACATCCTACTGATTTAATCCTACCAAACAATATATTACAGAACAACGAAAAAAATTGTTTGTTGTATCGAATTGTAATAACTAAATCTAATGTAGATTATGTGCACATTATAGCAGAAATGTTCTGTCATTCATCGCAGCATATCATTAGTATTAGGTGGTCCGGCTATATGGAACACAAGTTACAAGATGATCATTCAGTGACTTCCCTAAGTTTCATGGGTTTTTGTTCCTCTGAAAAAAGGAATTTCAGGACAGATATCACAACATCCTAGCTTCTGACTGAGTAGAAAAGTAATCCAATGATTCAGTACAGTAGGTTAACTCGGATTCAACAAGGTCATCCATATCAGTCTGATAGCATTTCATTGACATTGGAGCAGTCACGTATACATAATCCACTGTACTTGTAGGTTCCGTGTGCACCGGGCCGATGTGAGCACCAGAAGCAGGGTGTATTATTTTCCCATATTGGCCTCACACATTGAGCATCGTCCTATCAGAAAAATAGATAATTATGCTTGAGTTTTAAGACGGCAGGAGAAAGACTTTACGTATTGCAATTCAAATTATAAAAAATAAATATGGTTACCAGGAAATGGATTGTCGGCATCATAATAAGGAAGCGGGCAGCAAAACGAACCACCACCAGATTGTTCGCTCTGAGATCTTGACATCCGAAGTTGAGCAAAAAAGAGGACTCGTGGTGCTGAACCCTCTGGAACCGCCAGGAAGTTAACATGGTAGCAATAAGAATACGACCTATGTTCCTCCACACCGCAGATCATTTCCAGATTATACAGAGGTTCCTACACAAACGGCCAACGGCATTAGAACTGCAAGTAACATGATTCTTCTGCCATCTCTAGCTAATTAATACCATACTTGATCACATTCCACTTAATAAGGGTCAAGATTAGAAAGGCAGCTTACCCAAGGATGTTGAATGGCATAGAGGCGGAGGAGTTCGTCAAGCTCTCCACGGTGAAAGACTTGCTTCTGCTCCAACCTCTGCTTCATAGCTGTAATCTCCGGCAACCTTGCCATAACAATATTTTTTTGAGAAATCCCATACAATGGCAATGATAATTTCTCTTTGCACACTAGGTGTAACTTTGACGAAATACACGAGCACATGTATCTGTTGACTGCCACATCACTGACATGAGAGACAAATCACATCGTATAGCGTGGAGATACTGCACAGCCTTGTGCTCCGAAAAATCTGTAGTAGCACGAACAACAGCAATAAGGCCAGCAAGTGAGCTGAGCTCTAGACGCCGTAAAGTGGTAGCACCAAGGATATCGGGCTGAATTTCATAACAGGCATCATGTTTGTTGAGTAAATAGGCAATTTCTCGATTAAATTAATCCACGAGTAAATCACTAGCATGGCATTGACACATATGATCGCATACTGATATTCAGTCAAAGTAGCACATACTACGCTAATTGCAGAAAGATCTACGTATAACGCTAGCATGGCTAAAACAGAAAACAGTAGGAGCGGGATAAACGAGTTATACCCTCCAGTAGGCCATGCAGAGGCCGCGGCTTTGGTGGCAGCAGCGGCGTCCTCGGCGGCCTTCTTGTCAGCTTCAGCTTTCTCGGCGGCGGCACGTTCGGCGTCGGTGGACATGGTGATGATGAAGGCAACGCGGACGTAGAGGAAGTAGACGATCGGAAGTGAGCAGTCGCGTAATCGCTGCCCAAAAACCTATTCGCCCCTCACCCCGTAACGACGGTGGGCGTGTGCGTGGAGCAGATGTGATATGTTCGTGGCGGCTAGGGTTAGGAGACACCGCACACTTATATAGGCGCAGCCGCGACGTCTCAGATCGTGGCCCAGCTGTCAGAGAACTCTCCGTTAGTGACTGGCAAAAATAAGCGCGTAGGTGTAAGCTCGGTTCGGCTCGGCTCAATCCCGCAACCCGCAGCGCGGCGCGTCGTGACGAGGCGTGCGGCGGAGTGCGCGAGGGCCTCTTCTCTTCTTAAGCTCCTATCGCATGTAGAAGAGAAACCCTTATAAGGAGGTCCAACTCCTCTTCCACTTCCGGGGTGGGACTAAACTTTCCACTACACCTAGTGCCATATAACCCACATGGGCCCTTAGAGATTTTTCAGAAATTGCTACATGGGCCTAGAGCCCATCTCAAATTTCAGCAATCCCCCACCAGATCTCGAGGGCCCATTGTGTCCTCTGTTCCAATTACTGTTTCGATATACCAATGTTTCAGTGAAGACCTGTTAAGGTTGAGCTTCACCTAGAGCAAGTAGCTACACTCCTTCACAACTGAACAATGGACTATGCCTTGAATTGTCAGTTTGGCGTAAAGAAGTTTCACCACATGTCTCACTAGTACTGGGCTGCCGAAGGCTTACCCCTCGGGTGGAGCATATAAGTCACACTCCTGGCCTATTCATGAGCTTACTAGAGATCACCCCAATCTCATAGACTGTGACCAGCAATCGGACTCATATAGGTGTGTTCCTCCAAAGATCACTCTGTAGGATAGCATCTTGCTTATATAAGCTTCGGAACACATTAAGACAGTAGTCATCCTACCATACAGTATCGAGAGTATTGCATCTCCAACGGAGTGGGTTAGTATAGTTACTCTCCTCAGTTCACCACTGGCTTGTTTTCCCAGGTCCTAATTCACGGGATCTCCGATCACATAGGTTGGGTTACTACCATGGCAACTCATGTGGGTCTCATACCCATCTCCCTCGATGCATTATCTATCACAACACGTGATAGCCCTTTCGTAAAGGGATCTGCCAGATTCTTAGCCGTATGGACATAGTCCAACGCTATCACTCCGGAGTTTCTTAATTTTCTGATAGCTTTTAATCTCATTCTTATGTCTTTGGTGGACTTCATGTTGTCCTTTGAACTCTTCACCTTGGTGATGACAGTCTGATTGTCACAGTTCATAAGGATAGCCGGAACCGGTTTATCAACCAATGGCAAGTCCATCAAAAGATCTCGAAGCCATCTCGCTTCAACACCAGATGTGTCTAATGCCATTAATTCTGCTCCCATTGTCGATCTCGTTAAGATCGTTTGCTTGCAAGACTTCCAGGAAACAGCGCCACCTCCAAGAGTAAACATATACCCAGTTGTGGCCTTCATCTCATCAGCATCAGAGATCCAATTTGCATCACTATACCCTTCAAGTACCCGACGGGTCTCCGGTATAGTGAAGTCCATAGTTCATAGTACCTTTCAGATAGCGCATGACTCGTTCAACAGCATGCCAATGTACATCACCCGGTTTGGAAACAAACCGGCTCAGTTTGCTCACAGCAAACACGATGTCGGGCCTCGTTGCGCTCGCTAGGTACATCAGTGAACCAATGATTTGAGAGTATCTCAACTGATCTATAGCCATGCCTTTGGACTTTCGAATCAACACGCTAGGATCATATGGTGTTTGAGATGGTGTGCAATCCGAATATCCAAAAGGACTCAACACCTTCTCAACATAGTGGGATTGCAGAAGTGTAATCCCACCCTCATTATCTCTCAGTAGCTTGATGTTCAAGATAACATCAGCCACACCAAGGTCTTTCATCTCAAAGTTCTGAGACAAAAACGACTTGACCTCCTCAATGACTTTGAGGTTGGTTCCGAATATCAGTATGTCATCAACATACAAGCACAGTATAACTCCTTCGCCCCCACCATGGCGATAGTATACACATTTGTCAGCCTCATTAACAACGAAACCAGCAGATGTCAGAGTTGTATTAAACTTATCATGCCATTGCTTAGGTGCTTGCTTCAGGCCATATAAAGATTTCAGCAACCTACACACCTTTCTTTCCTGGCCATCTATCACAAAGCCATCTGGCTGTTGCATGTAGATTTCCTCTTTTAGCTCTCCATTCAGAAAAGCCGTCTTAACATCCATCTGGTGGACGAGAAGACCATGCGAGGCTGCCAACGAGAGTAATACTCGAATGGTGGTCAGTCTAGCTACAGGTGAATAAGTGTCGAAGTAATCTTCCTCTTCTTTCTGGTCATAGCCCTTGGCCACAAGCCTAGCCTTGTACTTTTCAATCGTACCATCGGGCCTAAGCTTCTTCTTGAACACCCACTTACATCCTAATGGTTTGCAACCATAGGGACGTTCAGTGATCTCCCATGTCCCGTTAGCCATGATGGAATCCATCTCATTACGGACCGCATCCTTCCAGTAGTCAGCTTCTGAAGAGGCATACGCTTCTGAAATAGAAGTGGGAGTATCATCCACGAGGTACACGAAGAAATCATGACCAAAGGTCTTTGCAGTCCTTTGTCTCTTGCCCCTACCAAGGGTTTCCTCGTCATCCTCCTCAGGATTTTCATCATGTGTTTGTTCATAATATTCCATAGGGATGGCAGGTTCAGGAGTCTCCTCAGATTCCTGTCTAGGAGTGCTTTGCATATCTCTCACAGGAAAAGTATCCTCGAAGAATGTAGCATCCTTAGACTCCATAATTGTACCGACCTTCTGGTCAGGTACCTCAGATTTCACTACTAGAAATCTATAGCCAACGCTGTTCTTAGCGTAGCCCAAATTAACGCAGTCCACAGTCTTGGGTCCAAGCTTACGCTTTTTGGGGATCGGCACATTGACTTTCGCCAGACAGCCCCAAGTGCGCAAGTACGAGAGTGTTGTCCTCCTCTTTGCCCATTTCTCATAGGGAGTGATCTCATTATCCTTTGTCGGAACTTTATTCAGGACATGACATGCCGTCAATATAGCCTCCCCCCACCATGCCTTGGATAAACCCGATGTATCTAACATGGCGTTAACCAAATCAGTTAGAGTACGGTTTTTCCGCTCGGCAACCCCGTTTGACTGGGGTGAATAGGGAGGCGTCCTCTCATGAATAATGCCGTGTTCCACACAGAAGGAATCAAACTCACTCGAGAAGTAATCTCCACCACGATCTGACCGGACTCGTTTAATTTTCTTTTCAAGTTGATTCTCAACTTCTGCCTTATAGATTTTAAAGTAGTGTAGAGCCTCATCTTTAGTATTTAACAGGTACACATAGCAATATCTAGAGGAATCATCTATCAATGTCATGAAGTATTTCTTTCCACCTTTAGTCAACATACCATTCATCTCACAAAGATCAGAATGTATGAGTTCTAATGGTGCCAAGTGTCTCTCCTCCGCGGCCTTGTGAGGCTTGCGAGGTTGCTTAGCTTGCACACATGAAAGGCACTTAGAGCCTTTGGCTAAAGTAAAACTCGGGATTAAATCCAACTTGGCTAGCCGCATCATAACACCGAAACTAATGTGACAAAGACGTGAATGCCAAACTTCAGATTCATTAACATTCGAATGAACATGGTTCACGACTTTATTACAAAAATCTGCGAGGGAAAGGCGGAACATCCCTCCGCTCTCATAACCTTTTCCAACAAAGATTCCATATTTCGTAACAACTAATTTATTAGACTCGAAAACCAACTTAAACCCTTCTCTACATAGAAGGGAGCCACTAACGAGGTTCTTCTTGATGGCGGGGACATGCTGCACGTTCTTCAGCTGCACGATCCTTCCCGAAGTAAACTTCAGATCGACCGTGCCAACACCATGAACAGAAGCACTCGCGCCATTCCCCATCAATACGGACCCGTGGCCTGTGACCTGGTAAGAAGTGAACAATGACATGTCAGCACACACATGTACACCTGCACCTGTGTCCACCCACCAATCGGTGGGCTGAAACACTGAAAAAACAGTAAATAAATTACCGTACCCAGGTGCACCATTCTCATTGTTGTCCACAATCATGTTGACGGACTTGGAGTCCTGTCCTGACTTCTTGTACTTGTTTGGGCACTTGTTGGCCCAATGTTCAACCGAACCACAAGTGAAGCAGCCCTCGTCCTTCTTGTTCTTCTTGAAGGTCTTCTTACCCTTCTTCTTAAAGTCGGCATTGTGTTGGACACCGTTCTTTCCCTTGGGCTTGTGGGAGTTGAAGTTCTTCTGGTTCACCATGTTGGCGACAGAAGTCCCTTCGGCCCCTTTTCCGTGCGAGTCCTTTGCCCTTGAATTCTGCTCAACACTCAGATGGCCAAAGACATCCTCCACAGAGAATTCACGCCTCTGATGTTTCAGAGTGGTGGCAAAGTTCCTCCAGGAATTAGGGAGATTAGCGATTATGCAGCCCGCGACAAACTTGCCCGGTAACTCGCACTTAAGAAGTTCAAGCTCCTTAACAATGCATATTATCTCATGAGCCTGCTCCAATACAGGACGGTTTTCAACCATCCTATAATCATGGAACTGCTCTATAATATGCATCTCACTTCCGGCATCGGCTGCCCCAAACTTAGATTCGAGCGCCTCCCACAAGTCCTTGGCGACATGCACATGTAAATATGCGTCGACCAGTTTATCTCCGATCACGCTAAGAACTGCTCCGAGAAACACAACGGTAGCCTCCTTGAACGCCTTCTCCTGTTCAGGAGCAATCGTTCGCGTGGAGACACCGGTGACCCAGAACAAGTTCATAGCCGTGATCCATAACGTGGTCTTAGTCTGCCAACGCTTAAAGTATGTACCGGTAAACTTATCCGGTTTCAGTGCAGCGGCAAAGCCACTTGCCGAAAAATTCCTACACATAATAGGTTTTTGGATTGTTGAGTAATTCGACAATTTCTCGATTAAATTAATCCACGAGTAAATCACTAGCATGGCATTGACACATATGATCGCATACTGATATTCAGTCAAAGTAGCACATACTACGCTAATTGCAGAAAGATCTACGTATAACGCTAGCATGGCTAAAACAGAAAACAGTAGGAGCGGGATAAACGAGTTATACCCTCCAGTAGGCCATGCAGAGGCCGCGGCTTTGGTGGCAGCAGCGGCGTCCTCGGCGGCCTTCTTGTCAGCTTCAGCTTTCTCGGCGGCGGCACGTTCGGCGTCGGTGGACATGGTGATGATGAAGGCGACGCGGACGTAGAGGAAGTAGACGATCGGAAGTGAGCAGTCGCGTAATCGCTGCCCAAAAACCTATTCGCGCCTCACCCCGTACAGGAACCAGAAGGGCGTAGTTTCGGAGACCTGCTCTCCCGTCGACCGTGTACGCGGCGGACGGGATGGAGTCACCGGCGGCAGCAGCAGCAAGGGAACGACGGTGGGCGTGCGCGTGGAGCAGATGTGATATGTTCGTGGCGGCTAGGGTTTGGAGACACCGCACACTTATATAGGCGCAGCCGCGACGTCTCAGATCGTGGCCCAGCTGTCAGAGAACTCTCCGTTAGTGACTGGCAAAAATAAGCGCGTAGGTGTAAGCTCGGTTCGGCTCAATCCCGCAACCCGCGGCGCGGCGCGGCGCGTCATGACGAGACGTGGCCAGGCGGGCGGCGGAGGAGGAGTGCGCGAGGGCCTCTTCTCTTCTCAAGCTCCAATAGCATGTAGAAGAGAAACCCTTATAAGGAGGTCCAACTCCTCTTCCACTTCCAGGGTGGGACTAAACTTCCCACTACACCTAGTGCCATATAACCCACATGGGCCCTTAGAGATTTTTCAGAAATTGCTACATGGGCCTAGAGCCCATCTCAAATTTCAGCAATCCCCCACCAGATCTCTAGGGCCCATTGTGTCCTCTGTTCCAATTACTGTTTCGATATACCAGTGTTTCAGTGAAGACCTGTTAAGGTTGAGCTTCACCTAGAGCAAGTAGCTACACTCCTTCACAACTGAACAATGGACTATGCCTTGAATTGTCAGTTTGGCGTAAAGAAGTTTCACCACATGTCTCACTAGTACTGGGCTGCCGAAGGCTGACCCCTCGGGTGGAGCATATAAGTCACACTCCTGGCCTATTCATGAGCTTACTAGAGATCACCCCAATCTCATAGACTGTGACCAGCAATCGGACTCATATAGGTGTGTTCCTCCAAAGATCACTCTGTAGGATAGCATCTTGCTTATATAAGCTTCGGAACACATTAAGACAGTAGTCATCCTACCATACAGTATCGAGAGTATTGCATCTCCAACGGAGTGGGTTAGTATAGTTACTCTCCTCAGTTCACCACTGGCTTGTTTTCCCAGGTCCTAATTCACGGGATCTCCGATCACATAGGTTGGGTTACTACCATGGTAACTCATGTGGGTCTCATACCCATCTCCCTCGATGCATTATCTATCACAACACGTGATAGCCCTTTCGTAAAGGGATCTTCCAGATTCTTAGGCGTATGGACATAGTCCAACGTTATCACTCCGGAGTTTCTTAATATTCTGACAACTTTTAATCTCATTCTTATGTGTTTGGTGGACTTCATGTTGTCCTTTGAACTCTTCACCTTGGTGATGACAGTCTGATTGTCACAGTTCATAAGGATAGCCGGAACCGGTTTATCAACCAATGGCAAGTCCATCAAAAGATCTCGAAGCCATCTCGCTTCAACACCAGATGTGTCTAATGCCGTTAATTCTGCTTCCATTGTCGATCTCGTTAAGATCGTTTGCTTGCAAGACTTCCAGGAAACAGCGCCACCTCCAAGAGTAAACATATACCCAGTTGTGGCCTTCATCTCATCAGCATCAGAGATCCAATTTGCATCACTATACCCTTCAAGTACCGACGGGTCTCCGGTATAGTGAAGTCCATAGTTCATAGTACCTTTCAGATAGCGCATGACTCGTTCAACAGCATGCCAATGTACATCACCCGGTTTGGAAACAAACCGGCTCAGTTTGCTCACAGCAAACGCGATGTCGGGCCTCGTTGCGCTCGCTAGGTACATCAGTGAACCAATGATTTGAGAGTATCTCAACTGATCTATAGCCGTGCCTTTGGACTTTCGAATCAACACGCTAGGATCATATGGTGTTTGAGATGGTGTGCAATCCGAATATCCAAAACGACTCAACACCTTCTCAACATAGTGCGATTGCAGAAGTGTAATCCCACCCTCATTATCTCTCAGTAGCTTGATGTTCAAGATAACATCAGCCACACCAAGGTCTTTCATCTCAAAGTTCTGAGACAAAAACGACTTGACCTCCTCAATGACTTTGAGGTTGGTTCCGAATATCAGTATGTCATCAACATACAAGCACAGTATAACTCCTTCGCCCCCACCATGGCGATAGTATACACATTTGTCAGCCTCAGTAACAACGAAACCAGCAGATGTCAGAGTTGTATTAAACTTATCATGCCATTGCTTAGGTGCTTGCTTCAGGCCATATAAAGATTTCAGCAACCTACACACCTTTCTTTCCTGACCATCTATCACAAAGCCATCTGGTTGTTGCATGTAGATTTCCTCTTTTAGCTCTCCATTCAGAAAAGCCGTCTTAACATCCATCTGGTGGACGAGAAGACCATGCAAGGCTGCCAACGAGAGTAATACTCGAATGGTGGTCAGTCTAGCTACAGGTGAATATGTGTCGAAGTAATCTTCCTCTTCTTTCTGGTCATAGCCCTTGGCCACAAGCCTAGCCTTGTACTTTTCAATCGTACCATCGGGCCTAAGCTTCTTCTTGAACACCCACTTACATCCTAATGGTTTGCAACCATAGGGACGTTCAGTGATCTCCCATGTCCCGTTAGCCATGATGGAATCCATCTCATTACGGACCGCATCCTTCCAGTAGTCAGCTTCTGAAGAGGCATACGCTTCTGAAATAGAAGTGGGAGTATCATCCACGAGGTACACGAAGAAATCATGACCAAAGGTCTTTGCAGTCCTTTGTCTCTTGCCCCTACCAAGGGTTTCCTCGTCATCCTCCTCAGGATTTTCATCATGTGTTTGTTCATAATATTCCATAGGGATGGCAGGTTCAGGAGTCTCCTCAGATTCTTGTCTAGGAGTACTTTGCATATCTCTCATAGGAAAAGTATCCTCGAAGAATGTAGCATCCTTAGACTCCATAATTGTACCGACCTTCTGGTCAGGTACCTCAGATTTCACTACTAGAAATCTATAGCCAACGCTGTTCTTAGCGTAGCCAAATTAACGCAGTCCACAGTCTTGGGTCCAAGCTTACGCTTTTTGGGGATCGGCACATTGACTTTCGCCAGACAGCCCCAAGTGCGCAAGTACGAGAGTGTTGTCCTCCTCTTTGCGCATTTCTCATAGGGAGTGATCTCATTATCCTTTGTCGGAACTTTATTCATGACATGACATGCCGTCAATATAGCCTCCCCCCACCATGCCTTGGATAAACCCGATGTATCTAACATGGCGTTAACCAAATCAGTTAGAGTACGGTTTTTCCGCTCGGCAACCCCGTTTGACTGGGGTGAATAGGGAGGCGTCCTCTCATGAATAATTCCGTGTTCCGCACAGAAGGAATCAAACTCACTCGAGAAGTACTCTCCACCATGATCTGACCGGACTCGTTTAATTTTCTTTTCAAGTTGATTCTCAACTTCTGCCTTATAGATTTTAAAGTAGTGTAGAGACTCATCTTTAGTATTTAACAGGTACACATAGGAATATCTAGAGGAATCATCTATCAATGTCATGAAGTATTTGTTTCCACCTTTAGTCAACACACTATTCATCTCACAAAGATCAGAATGTATGAGTTCTAATGGTGCCAAGTGTCTCTCCTCCGCGGCCTTGTGAGGCTTGCGAGGTTGCTTAGCTTGCACACATGAAAGGCACTTAGAGCCTTTGGCTAAAGTAAAACTCGGGATTAAATCCAACTTGGCTAGCCGCGTCATAACACCAAAACTAATGTGACAAAGGCGTGAATGCCAAACTTCAGATTCATTAACATTCGAATGAACATGGTTCACGACTTTATTACAAAAATCTGCGAGGAAAAGGCGGAACATCCCTCCGCTCTCATAACCTTTTCCAACAAAGAGTACATATTTCGTAACAACTAATTTATTAGACTCGAAAACCAACTTAAACCCTTCTCTACATAGAAGGGAGCCACTAACGAGGTTCTTCTTGATGGCGGGGACATCCTGCACGTTCTTCAGCTGCACGATCCTTCCCGAAGTAAACTTCAGATCAACCGTGCCAACACCATGAACAGAAGCACTCGCGCCATTCCCCATCAGTACAGACCCGTGGCTTGTGACATGGTAAGAAGTGAACAATGACATGTCAGCACACACATGTACACCTGCAACTGTGTCCACCCACCAATCGGTCGGCTGAAACACTGAAAAAACAGTAAATAAATTACCGTACCCAGGTGCACCATTCTCATTGTTGTCCACAATCATGTTGACGGACTTGGAGTCCTGTCCTGACTTCTTGTACTTGTTTGGGCACTTGTTGGCCCAAAGTTCAACCGAACCACAAGTGAAGCAGCCCTCGTCCTTCTTGTTCTTCTTGAAGGTCTTCTTACCCTTCTTCTTAAAGTCGGTATTGTGTTGGACAGCGTACTTTCCCTTGGGCTTGTGGGAGTTGAAGTTCTTCTGGTTCACCATGTTGGCGACAGAAGTCCCTTCGTCCCCTTTTCCGTGCGAGTCCTTTGCCCTTGAATTCTGCTCAACACTCAGATGGCCAATGACATCCTCCACAGAGAATTCACGCCTCTGATGTTTCAGAGTGGTGGCAAAGTTCCTCCAGGAATTAGGGAGCTTAGAGATTATGCAGCCCGCGACAAACTTGCCCGGTAACTCGCACTTAAGAAGTTCAAGCTCCTTAACAATGCATATTATCTCATGAGCCTGCTCCAATACAGGACGGTTTTCAACCGTCTTGTAATCATGGAACTACTCTATAATATGCATCTCACTTCCGGCATCGGCTGCCCCAAACTTAGATTCGAGCGCCTCCCACAAGTCCTTGGCGACATGCACATGTAAATATGCGTCGACCAGTTTATCTCCGATCACGCTAAGAACTGCTCCGAGAAACACAACGGTAGCCTCCTTGAACGCCTTCTCCTGTTCAGGAGCAATCGTTCCCGTGGAGACACCGGTGACCCAGAACAAGTTCATAGCCGTGATCCATAACGTGGTCTTAGTCTGCCAACGCTTAAAGTATGTACCGGTAAACTTATCCGGTTTCAGTGCAGCGGCAAAGCCACTTGCCGAAAAATTCCTACACATAATAGCTTTTTCGATTGTTGAGTAAATAGGCAATTTCTCGATTAAATTAATCCACGAGTAAATCACTAGCATGGCATTGACACATATGATCGCATACTGATATTCAGTCAAAGTAGCACATACTACGCTAATTGCAGAAAGATCTACGTATAACGCTAGCATGGCTAAAACAGAAAACAGTAGGAGCGGGATAAACGAGTTATACCCTCCAGTAGGCCATGCAGAGGCCGCGGCTTTGGTGGCAGCAGCGGCGTCCTCGGCGGCCTTCTTGTCAGCTTCAGCTTTCTCGGCGGCGGCACGTTCGGCGTCGGTGGACATGGTGATGATGAAGGCGACGCGGACGTAGAGGAAGTAGACGATCGGAAGTGAGCTGTCGCGTAATCGCTGCCCAAAAACCTATTCGCGCCTCACCCCGTACAGGAACCAGAAGGGCGTGGTTTCGGAGACCTGCTCTCCCGTCGACCGTGTACGCGGCGGACGGGATGGAGTCACCGGCGGCAGCAGCAGCAAGGGAACGACGGTGGGCGTGCGCGTGGAGCAGATGTGATATGTTCGTGGCGGCTAGGGTTAGGAGACACCGCACACTTATATAGGCGCAGCCGCGTGGAGAGACGTGGGCTCGACCCACGTCCGAGTCCGTGACGGCCCACGATCCGACGTCTCAGATCGTGGCCTAGCTGTCAGAGAACTCTCCGTTAGTGACTGGCAAAAATAAGCGCGTAGGTGTAAGCTCGGCTCGGCTCAATCCCGCAACCCGCGGCGCGGCGCGGCGCGTCGTGACGAGACGTGGCGAGGCGGGCGGCGGAGGAGGAGTGCGCGAGGGCCTCTTCTCTTCTCAAGCTCCAATAGCATGTAGAAGAGAAACCCTTATAAGGAGGTCCAACTCCTCTTCCACTTCCAGGGTGGGACTAAACTTCCCACTACACCTAGTGCCATATAACCCACATGGGCCCTTAGAGATTTTTCAGAAATTGCTACATGGGCCTAGAGCCCATCTCAAATTTCGGCAATCCCCCACCAGATCTCTAGGGCCCATTGTGTCCTCTGTTCCAATTACTGTTTCGATATACCAGTGTTTCAGTGAAGACCTGTTAAGGTTGAGCTTCACCTAGAGCAAGTAGCTACACTCCTTCACAACTGAACAATGGACTATGCCTTGAATTGTCAGTTTGGCGTAAAGAAGTTTCACCACATGTCTCACTAGTACTGGGCTGCCAAAGGCTGACCCCTCGGGTGGAGCATATAAGTCACACTCCTGGCCTATTCATGAGCTTACTAGAGATCACCCCAATCTCATAGACTGTGACCAGCAATCGGACTCATATAGGTGTGTTCCTCCAAAGATCACTCTGTAGGATAGCATCTTGCTTATATAAGCTTCGGAACACATTAAGACAGTAGTCATCCTACCATACAGTATCGAGAGTATTGCATCTCCAACGGAGTGGGTTAGTATAGTTACTCTCCTCAGTTCACCACTGGCTTGTTTTCCCAGGTCCTAATTCACGGGATCTCCGATCACATAGGTTGGGTTACTACCATGGTAACTCATGTGGGTCTCATACCCATCTCCCTCGATGCATTATCTATCACAACACATGATAGCCCTTTCGTAAAGGGATCTGCCAGATTCTTAGCCGTATGGACATAGTCCAACGCTATCACTCCGGAGTTTCTTAATTTTCTGACAGCTTTTAATCTCATTCTTATGTGTTTGGTGGACTTCAAGTTGTCCTTTGAACTCTTCACCTTGGTGATGAAAGTCTGATTGTCACAGTTCATAAGGATAGCCGGAACCGGTTTATCAACCAATGGCAAGTCCATCAAAAGATCTCGAAGCCATCTCGCTTCAACACCAGATGTGTCTAATGCCGTTAATTCTGCTTCCATTGTCGATCTCGTTAAGATCGTTTGCTTGCAAGACTTCCAGGAAACAGCGCCACCTCCAAGAGTAAACATATACCCAGTTGTGGCCTTCATCTCATCAGCATCAGAGATCCAATTTGCATCACTATACCCTTCAAGTACCGACGGGTCTCCGGTATAGTGAAGTCCATAGTTCATAGTACCTTTCAGATAGCGCATGACTCGTTCAACAGCATGCCAATGTACATCACCCGGTTTGGAAACAAACCGGCTCAGTTTGCTCACAGCAAACGCGATGTCGGGCCTCGTTGCGCTCGCTAGGTACATCAGTGAACCAATGATTTGAGAGTATCTCAACTGATCTATAGCCGTGCCTTTGGACTTTCGAATCAACACGCTAGGATCATATGGTGTTTGAGATGGTGTGCAATCCGAATATCCAAAACGACTCAACACCTTCTCAACATAGTGCGATTGCAGAAGTGTAATCCCACCCTCATTATCTCTCAGTAGCTTGATGTTCAAGATAACATCAGCCACACCAAGGTCTTTCATCTCAAAGTTCTAAGACAAAAACGACTTGACCTCCTCAATGACTTTGAGGTTGGTTCCGAATATCAGTATGTCATCAACATACAAGCACAGTATAACTCCTTCGCCCCCACCATGGCGATAGTATACACATTTGTCAGCCTCATTAACAACGAAACCAACAGATGTCAGAGTTGTATTAAACTTATCATGCCATTGCTTAGGTGCTTGCTTCAGGCCATATAAAGATTTCAGCAACCTACACACCTTTCTTTCCTGACCATCTATCACAAAGCCATCTGGCTGTTGCATGTAGATTTCCTCTTTTAGCTCTCCATTCAGAAAAGCCGTCTTAACATCCATCTGGTGGACGAGAAGACCATGCGAGGCTGCCAACGAGAGTAATACTCGAATGGTGGTCAGTCTAGCTACAGGTGAATATGTGTCGAAGTAATCTTCCTCTTCTTTCTGGTCATAGCCCTTGGCCACAAGCCTAGCCTTGTACTTTTCAATCGTACCATCGGGCCTAAGCTTCTTCTTGAACACCCACTTACATCCTAATGGTTTGCAACCATAGGGACGTTTAGTGATCTCCCATGTCCCGTTAGCCATGATGGAATCCATCTCATTACGGACCGCATCCTTCCAGTAGTCAGCTTCTGAAGAGGCATACGCTTCTGAAATAGAAGTGGGAGTATCATCCACGAGGTACACGAAGAAATCATGACCAAAGGTCTTTGCAGTCCTTTGTCTCTTGCCCCTACCAAGGGTTTCCTCGTCATCCTCCTCAGGATTTTCATCATGTGTTTGTTCATAATATTCCATAGGGATGGCAGGTTCAGGAGTCTCCTCAGATTCCTGTCTAGGAGTGCTTTGCATATCTCTCATAGGAAAAGTATCCTCGAAGAATGTAGCATCCTTAGACTCCATAATTGTACCGACCTTCTGGTCAGGTACCTCAGATTTCACTACTAGAAATCTATAGCCAACGCTGTTCTTAGTGTAGCCCAAATTAACGCAGTCCACAGTCTTGGGTCCAAGCTTACGCTTTTTGGGGATCGGCACATTGACTTTCGCCAGACAGCCCCAAGTGCGCAAGTACGAGAGTGTTGTCCTCCTCTTTGCCCATTTCTCATAGGGAGTGATCTCATTATCCTTTGTCGGAACTTTATTCAGGACATGACATGCCGTCAATATAGCCTCCCCCACCATGCCTTGGATAAACCCGATGTATCTAACATGGCGTTAACCAAATCAGTTAGAGTACGGTTTTTCCGCTCGGCAACCCCGTTTGACTGGGGTGAATAGGGAGGCGTCCTCTCATGAATAATGCCGTGTTCCGCACAGAAGGAATCAAACTCACTCGAGAAGTACTCTCCACCATGATCTGACCGGACTCGTTTAATTTTCTTTTCAAGTTGATTCTCAACTTCTGCCTTATAGATTTTAAAGTAGTGTAGAGCCTCATCTTTAGTATTTAACAGGTACACATAGCAATATCTAGAGGAATCATCTATCAATGTCATGAAGTATTTCTTTCTACCTTTAGTCAACACACCATTCATCTCACAAAGATCAGAATGTATGAGTTCTAATGGTGCCAAGTGTCTGTCCTCCGCGGCCTTGTGAGGCTTGCGAGGTTGCTTAGCTTGCACACATGAAAGGCGCTTAGAGCCTTTGGCTAAAGTAAAACTCGGGATTAAATCCAACTTGGCTAGCCGCGTCATAACACCGAAACTAATGTGACAAAGACGTGAATGCCAAACTTCAGATTCATTAACATTCGAATGAACATGGTTCACGACTTTATTACAAAAATCTGCGAGGGAAAGGCGGAACATCCCTCCGCTCTCATAACCTTTTCCAACAAAGAGTCCATATTTCGTAACAACTAATTTATTAGACTCGAAAACCAACTTAAACCCTTCTCTACATAGAAGGGAGCCACTAACGAGGTTCTTCTTGATGGCGGGGACATGCTGCACGTTCTTCAGCTGCACGATCCTTCCCGAAGTAAACTTCAGAACGACCGTGCCAACACCATGAACAGAAGCACTCACGCCATTCCCCATCAATACGGACCCGTGGCCTGTGACCTGGTAAGAAGTGAACAATGACATGTCAGCACACACATGTACACCTGCAACTGTGTCCACCCACCAATCGGTGGGCTGAAACACTGAAAAAACAGTAAATAAATTACCGTACCCAGGTGCACCATTCTCATTGTTGTCCACAATCATGTTGACGGACTTGGAGTCCTGTCCTGACTTCTTGTACTTGTTTGGGCACTTGTTGGCCCAATGTTCAACCGAACCACAAGTGAAGCAGCCCTCGTCCTTCTTGTTCTTCTTGAAGGTCTTCTTACCCTTCTTCTTAAAGTCGGTATTGTGTTGGACAGCGTACTTTCCCTTGGGCTTGTGGGAGTTGAAGTTCTTCTGGTTCACCATGTTGGCGACAGAAGTCCCTTCGGCCCCTTTTCCGTGCGAGTCCTTTGCCCTTGAATTCTGCTCAACACTCAGATGGCCAATGACATCCTCCACAGAGAATTCATGCCTCTGATGTTTCAGAGTGGTGGCAAAGTTCCTCCAGGAATTAGGGGGCTTAGCGATTATGCAGCCCGCGACAAACTTGCCCGGTAACTCGCACTTAAGAAGTTCAAGCTCCTTAACAATGCATATTATCTCATGAGCCTGCTCCAATACAGGACGGTTTTCAACCGTCTTGTAATCATGGAACTGCTCTATAATATGCATCTCACTTCCGGCATCGGCTGCCCCAAACTTAGATTCGAGCGCCTCCCACAAGTCCTTGGCGACATGCACATGTAAATATGCGTCGACCAGTTTATCTCCGATCACGCTAAGAACTGCTCCGAGAAACACAACGGTAGCCTCCTTGAACGCCTTCTCCTGTTCAGGAGCAATCGTTCCCGTGGAGACACCGGTGACCCAGAACACGTTCATAGCCGTGATCCATAACGTGGTCTTAGTCTGCCAACGCTTAAAGTATGTACCGGTAAACTTATCTGGTTTCAGTGCAGCGGCAAAGCCACTTGCCGAAAAATTCCTACACATAATAGATTTTTGGATTGTTGAGTAAATGGGCAATTTCTCGATTAAATTAATCCGCGAGTAAATCACTAGCATGGCATTGACACATATGATCGCATACTGATATTCAGTCAAAGTAGCACATACTACGCTAATTGCAGAAAGATCTACGTATAACGCTAGCATGGCTAAAACAGAAAACAGTAGGAGCGGGATAAACGAGTTATACCCTCCAGTAGGCCATGCAGAGGCCGCGGCTTTGGTGGCAGCAGCGGCGTCCTCGGCGGCCTTCTTGTCAGCTTCAGCTTTCTCGGCGGCGGCACGTTCGGCATCGGTGGACATGGTGATGATGAAGGCGACGCGGACGTAGAGGAAGTAGACGATCGGAAGTGAGCTGTCGCGTAATCGCTGCCCAAAAACCTATTCGCGCCTCACCCCGTACAGGAACCAGAAGGGCGTGGTTTCGGAGACCTGCTCTCCCGTCGACCGTGTACGCGGCGGACGGGATGGAGTCACCGGCGGCAGCAGCAGCAAGGGAACGACGGTGGGCGTTCGCGTGGAGCAGATGTGATATGTTCGTGGCGGCTAGGGTTAGGAGACACCACACACTTATATAGGCGCAGCCGCGTGGAGAGACGTGGGCTCGACCCACGTCCGAGTCCGTGACGGCCCACGATCCGACGTCTCAGATCGTGGCCCAGCTGTCAGAGAACTCTCCGTTAGTGACTGGCAAAAATAAGCGCGTAGGTGTAAGCTCGGCTCGGCTCAATCCCGCAACCCGCGGCGCGGCGCGGCGCGGCGCGTCGTGACGAGACGTGGCGAGGCGGGCGGCGGAGGAGGAGTGCGCGAGGGCCTCTTCTCTTCTCAAGCTCCAATAGCATGTAGAAGAGAAACCCTTATAAGGAGGTCCAACTCCTCTTCCACTTCTAGGGTGGGACTAAACTTCCCACTACACCTAGTGCCATATAACCCACATGGGCCCTTAGAGATTTTTCAGAAATTGCTACATGGGCCTAGAGCCCATCTCAAATTTCAGCAATCCCCCACCAGATCTCTAGGGCCCATTGTGTCCTCTGTTCCAATTACTGTTTCGATATACCAGTGTTTCAGTGAAGACCTGTTAAGGTTGAGCTTCACCTAGAGCAAGTAGCTACACTCCTTCACAATTGAACAATGGACTATGCCTTGAATTGTCAGTTTGGCGTAAAGAAGTTTCACCACATGTCTCACTAGTACTGGGCTGCCGAAGGCTGACCCCTCGGGTGGAGCATATAAGTCACACTCCTGGCCTATTCATGAGCTTACTAGAGATCACCCCAATCTCATAGACTGTGACCAGCAATCGGACTCATATAGGTGTGTTCCTCCAAAGATCACTCTGTAGGATAGCATCTTGCTTATATAAGCTTCGGAACACATTAAGACAGTAGTCATCCTACCATACAGTATCGAGAGTATTGCATCTCCAACGGAGTGGGTTAGTATAGTTACTCTCCTCAGTTCACCACTGGCTTGTTTTCCCAGGTCCTAATTCACGGGATCTCCGATCACATAGGTTGGGTTACTACCATGGTAACTCATGTGGGTCTCATACCCATCTCCCTCGATGCATTATCTATCACAACACATGATAGCCCTTTCGTAAAGGGATCTGCCAGATTCTTAGCCGTATGGACATAGTCCAACGCTATCACTCCGGAGTTTCTTAATTTTCTGACAGCTTTTAATCTCATTCTTATGTGTTTGGTGGACTTCATGTTGTCCTTTGAACTCTTCACCATGGTGATGACAGTCTGATTGTCACAGTTCATAAGGATAGCCGGAACCGGTTTATCAACCAATGGCAAGTCCATCAAAAGATCTCGAAGCCATCTCGCTTCAACACCAGATGTGTCTAATGCCGTTAATTCTGCTTCCATTGTCGATCTCGTTAAGATCGTTTGCTTGCAAGACTTCCAGGAAACAGCGCCACCTCCAAGAGTAAACATATACCCAGTTGTGGCCTTCATCTCATCAGCATCAGAGATCCAATTTGCATCACTATACCCTTCAAGTACCGACGGGTCTCCGGTATAGTGAAGTCCATAGTTCATAGTACCTTTCAGATAGCGCATGACTCGTTCAACAGCATGCCAATGTACATCACCCGGTTTGGAAACAAACCGGCTCAGTTTGCTCACAGCAAACGCGATGTCGGGCCTCGTTGCGCTCGCTAGGTACATCAGTGAACCAATGATTTGAGAGTATCTCAACTGATCTATAGCCGTGCCTTTGGACTTTCGAATCAACACGCTAGGATCATATGGTGTTTGAGATGGTGTGCAATCCGAATATCCAAAACGACTCAACACCTTCTCAACATAGTGCGATTGCAGAAGTGTAATCCCACCCTCATTATCTCTCAGTAGCTTGATGTTCAAGATAACATCAGCCACACCAAGGTCTTTCATCTCAAAGTTCTGAGACAAAAACGACTTGACCTCCTCAATGACTTTGAGGTTGGTTCCGAATATCAGTATGTCATCAACATACAAGCACAGTATAACTCCTTCGCCCCCACCATGGCGATAGTATACACATTTGTCAGCCTCATTAACAACGAAACCAACAGATGTCAGAGTTGTATTAAACTTATCATGCCATTGCTTAGGTGCTTGCTTCAGGCCATATAAAGATTTCAGCAACCTACACACCTTTCTTTCCTGACCATCTATCACAAAGCCATCTGGCTGTTGCATGTAGATTTCCTCTTTTAGCTCTCCATTCAGAAAAGCCGTCTTAACATCCATCTGGTGGACGAGAAGACCATGCGAGGCTGCCAACGAGAGTAATACTCGAATGGTGGTCAATCTAGCTACAGGTGAATATGTGTCGAAGTAATCTTCCTCTTCTTTCTGGTCATAGCCCTTGGCCACAAGCCTAGCCTTGTACTTTTCAATCGTACCATCGGGCCTAAGCTTCTTCTTGAACACCCACTTACATCCTAATGGTTTGCAACCATAGGGACGTTCAGTGATCTCCCATGTCCCGTTAGCCATGATGGAATCCATCTCATTACGGACCGCATCCTTCCAGTAGTCAGCTTCTGAAGAGGCATACGCTTCTGAAATAGAAGTGGGAGTATCATCCACGAGGTACACGAAGAAATCATGACCAAAGGTCTTTGCAGTCCTTTGTCTCTTGCCCCTACCAAGGGTTTCCTTGTCATCCTCCTCAGGATTTTCATCATGTGTTTGTTCATAATATTCCATAGGGATGGCAGGTTCAGGAGTCTCCTCAGATTCCTGTCTAGGAGTGCTTTGCATATCTCTCATAGGAAAAGTATCCTCGAAGAATGTAGCATCCTTAGACTCCATAATTGTACCGACCTTCTGGTCAGGTACCTCAGATTTCACTACTAGAAATCTATAGCCAACGCTGTTCTTAGCGTAGCCCAAATTAACGCAGTCCACAGTCTTGGCCTATTCATGTTGACGGACTTGGAGTCCTGTCCTGACTTCTTGTACTTGTTTGGGCACTTGTTGGCCCAATGTTCAACTTGCCCGGTAACTCGCACTTAAGAAGTTCAAGCTCCTTAACAATGCATATTATCTCATGAGCCTGCTCCAATACAGGACGGTTTTCAACCATCTTGTAATCATGGAACTGCTCTATAATATACATCTCGCTTCCGGCATCGGCTGCCCCGAACATAGATTCGAGCGCCTCCCACAAGTCCTTGGCGACATGCACATGTAAATATGCGTCGACCAGTTTATCTCCGATCACGCTAAGAACTGCTCCGAGAAACACAACGGTAGCCTCCTTGAACGCCTTCTCCTGTTCAGGAGCAATCGTTCCCGTGGAGACACCGGTTACCCAGAACACGTTCATAGCCGTGAGCCATAACGTGGTCTTAGTCTGCCAACGCTTAAAGTATGTACCGGTAAACTTATCCGGTTTCAGTGCAGCGGCAAAGCCACTTGCCGAAAAATTCCTACACATAATAGGTTTTTGGATTGTTGAGTAAATAGGCAATTTCTCGATTAAATTAATCCATGAGTAAATCACTAGCATGGCATTGACACATATGATCGCATACTGATATTCAGTCAAAGTAGCACATACTACGCTAATTGCAGAAAGATCTACGTATAACGCTAGCATGGCTAAAACAGAAAACAGTAGGAGCGGGATAAACGAGTTATACCCTCCAGTAGGCCATGCAGAGGCCGCGGCTTTGGTGGCAGCAGCGGCGTCCTCGGCGGCCTTCTTGTCAGCTTCAGCTTTCTCGGCGGCGGCACGTTCGGCGTCGGTGGACATGGTGATGATGAAGGCGACGCGGACGTAGAGGAAGTAGACGATCGGAAGTGAGCAGTCGCGTAATCGCTGCCCAAAAACCTATTCGCCCCTCACCCCGTACAGGAACCAGAAGGGCGTGGTTTCGGAGACCTGCTCTCCCGTCGACCGTGTACGCGGCGGACGGGATGGAGTCACCGGCGGCAGCAGCAGCAAGGGAACGTGGTGGGCGTGCGCGTGGAGCAGATGTGATATGTTCGTGGCGGCTAGTGTTAGGAGACACCGCACACTTATATAGGCGCAGCCGCGTGGAGAGACGTGGGCTCGACCCACGTCCGAGTCCGTGACAGCCCACGATCCGACGTCTCAGATCGTGGCCCAGCTGTCAGAGAACTCTCCGTTAGTGACTGGCAAAAATAAGCGCGTAGGTGTAAGCTTGGCTCGGCTCAATCCCGCAACCCGTCGTGGCGGGTGGCGGAGGAGGAGTGCGCGAGGGCCTCTTTTCTTCTCAACTCCAATAGCATGTAGAAGAGAAACCCTTATAAGGAGGTCCAACTCCTCTTCCACTTCCGGGGTGGGACTAAACTTCCCACTACACCTAATGCCATATGACCCACATGGGCCCTTAGAGATTTTTCAGAAATTGCTACATGGGCCTAGAGCCCATCTCAAATTTCAGCAATGTTGTGGGGGCATGATGGCATCGTACCACACAGCATGGATGATAATGTTGGAGACAGGGTCCAATAGGCCATAGCAGTGCCCTGCCACCAGTATACCACGAAGAAGACTTTGGGGATGAGAGCTGGGCAACTTGGCGAGAGCTTCGACATAAAACGCATGTATGGTGTCCATAAGAGACATCTTGATTGATTCAATGTGTTGGCATGTGGGGGCTGCATCGGCAACCTCCATCGGAGTGTGCATGTGGAACCATGGGAAGAGGTCGATGCAGGATCTGATCTTGCTGAATATAGTCTTGGATGAACGCATGTTGGTCAGGTTGAATGCTGCCTGGCGCTGGAAGGTAAGCGTTGCTGCCATGCTGCTTCCTTGGCCATTGAGGTTAAAACAGTAAGAGCATCTCCAGCCGCGCCCCTAACAGGCCCCCCCGGCGACTTTTTCGGCGCCGGCGTCAAAAAAACAGCCCAGTCGCGCCCCCAGGACGACGAAAAGTGCCGGTTCGGCCCTTTTTTTCGCCCGGCAGCCGCAGGCCGAACCCGACGCGCTGGGGGGGCGCTTGGGGGCTCCGGCGCAAGGGAAAGCGCGGCTGGCCCACACCGTCAGGTGAAAAGTCAAGATTTTCTTCCCCGACTCGCCTCCCACCCCCCGCGCTCTCGGCCGCCACTAGGTATATCCCGGCACCGCCCCGCCGCCCTTCACCGGTAGATAGCCATTCCCCGCCGGAAAAAAAGCAGAGGTTCGCCACAGCAGCCCCTCCGACACCAGCTGGGCGTTTCCGGCCGCGGAGGGGCAGTTTAGCGGCGGGTGCACGCCCACCGCGCGCAAGGTGTTCGGCGATTTGCCTGCCTCGGCGATGGACTCGGATGACGAGGAAGTGCTCGCTGCGCTGCTGGAGGAGGAAGCCGAGGCCGACGTCCAGGAAGAAGAGCATCTCATGGTGCTCGCCGCCCTCGCCCACCTGCTGGCGAGCAATGAAAAGCCGCGGCGAGGTGGCTCGGCGCCGGGGCGGGTGACAGCAAAGAACCGGCATCGTCTCGAAGGCTACTGCTCCGACTACTTCGCCGATGCTCCACTTCACGGCGACAGAACATTTCGGTGCCGTTATCAGATGAGCAGAAAGCTTTTCCTCAGGATTGTGAATTCCATCCAGGAGTTCGACAACTACTTCAAATGCAAGATGGATTGCACCGGCAAACTTGGATTCACCTCCATCCAGAAATGCACGACAGCGATGAGGATGCTTGCATACGGAGCTCCCGGTGACTCACAGGACGACTATGGGCGCATGGCCGAGTCCACCAGCATAGAGTGTTTCTACAAGTTCTATCGGGCAGTGGTGGCAGTGTTTGGACCGCAGTACTTGAGAACACCCAATGCGGAAGACACTGCTCGGATCCTAGCACAGAATGCAGCAAGAGGATTTCCTGGGATGCTTGAAAGCATCGACTGCATGCATTGGAAATGGAAGAATTGCCCATTTGCTTGGCAGGGGATGTACAAAGGCACCAAAGGCGGTTGCAGTGTGGTACTTGAGGCGGTGGCCACACAGGACCTCTGGATTTGGCACTCCTTCTTTGGTATGCCAGGAACTCACAATGACATCAACATGCTGCAGTGCTCTCCTGTCTTTGCCAAGCTTGTTGAAGGTCATTCTCCTCCGGTGAACTTCGAGATCGATGGGCGGCACTACAACAAGGGGTACTATCTAGCTGATGGCATCTATCCGAGATGGTCGACATTTGTGAAGACCATCAAAAACCCTGTGCCTGGAGGCAAGAACGCCTGGTTTGCGAAGATTCAGGAGGCTTGCAGGAAGGATGTCGAGCGGGCATTTGGTGTGCTCCAATCTCGATTTGCTGTTGTCCGGTACCCCGCTCAGACCTGGTCGAAAGATCAAATGTGGGAGATCATGACCTGCTGTGTCATCTTGCACAACATGATCATTGAGAGCGAGCAGGAAGAGCCAGTGTTTGACACTGAACCATACCACAGGCAGGGTCCTCTTGCCCAAGTTGATCACCAGCTACCGGCAACCTGAACTGCCTACCTCAGTATGCGTCAGGAGATCCGAGACCTACAGGTGCATCATCAACTGCAGCAAGATCTGATAGAGCACCTATGGAGGCTCAAGGGCGACACCGGGCGCGACGTGTGATGAAATATGAGTTTTTATTTGTTGAACTATATAATTTGTATTGAACTATTTGTTGTTGAACTATTTTGTTGAAGTATTTGAATTTTCTGTGATGAAATATGTGATAAAAAAATATTTATGTTGATAATTGAACGCCGAGCCACGGCGAACCACGCCGAATATGGGCCTATTCTCGCTCATATGGGCCTTTTTCACCGAAATGGGGCTTCAAAAGTAGGCCAAAATCGGCAACTGGGGGCGACGACTGGGCGCAAAACCGTCCCCAGCGTCGAACGAATCGCCGGCTCGCCCCCAGGGGGCGATTTTTATGCGTCCTCAGGGGGCCAACGGCTGGAGATGCTCTAACGGGGGCAGGAGTCGGAGTCTGTTCCTCTGCTTGGAGCATGAGGCAACGTGAGGTCATGGGGAACCATGAGGTGTTGGTGGTGCAAAACCTTTATGAAGGTTTCCACGTCATCGACGCCTAAGCAGCGCCCTTCCTCCAATGTTAGCAGCAATGATCTCATGGACTCCGTGGGCTGCTCTTGGAAGAGCAGCAAAAGATCATCTGGCGTCGGATGATTGACTTTGATTGCTGTGATGCGGAGGGCAAGCTTGGCCCGGTCGCGGAAGATGTCAGAGTGGCAGACTGCGATGTGGTTTTCTTGCATGATGGTGGTGGACTGTCTCAGTTCCATCTCAGCAATGCAGATGGCGACAAGCAAGTCACCACCGGAGAGGTGGATGTAGAACCTGGCCTGCTCTTGGGAGAGATACCGGAAATAAACCTGCATGAATGCAACGAGGGCACAATAGGAGTCGAACGCAATCCCTGACCAGGTGTTACGGATATGAGGGTTGATAGGTCTTGGCGGAATCTGGTACTCGGATGGCGAGTAGATGCCCTCACGGCGGCGGCATAGCAGATTTAGGCTGTTGAGGATGATGTTGGAGACGGGCTCGAGGATGCCGATGCAGTGGCCGCCGAGATAAGCACACTCGACGAGGTCTGGCATGGCATCCGCCGGGAGCCGGCGAAACGCCTCGAGACAGGCGTCCTCGATGGGCTTGTCCGTCGACTGTTTCAGCATGGAGCGAACGACTTCCAGACCCTTGTCGCCGTGGGAGCAGGATGGCCACACCAGTGGCTTGTAGTTCTCGATCCGACTACTCCGGCGCTGACGCATCTTGAAACTCCACCTCTGAATTGTAGAAGAGTGCATCATCTCCGTCTCACCGTTGCGGACCGCCATATCTCGGACCTCGTCGCCCATGATCTCTCTATCGCCGTGGTAGTAGTCAAGTAGCAACTGCTTCAGACCCACGGCCTGCGCCTCGCCGTCGTCAACCATCCTCCCGTGTGCTCTATTCGGCTGCAGGGTTTATCTGGGGAGTTTCTGGCGAGAAAGAGAATTGTTGGGACACCTAGGGTTTGTCCCGGTGGGGAATTTGTAGAGAGGAAGGGGAGTCCGAGACCTACGAGGGGAAGGGGTATGACTCCGGTCCCCAAAATAACTGGCAGATCGTTCCCCAAAATCACAGGCAGATCGTTCGATCGGTCCATGATACCCTCGACCTCGATCAACGCTCTCGCAACTCGCTGTCGTGACTTGTGTCTCACGCCAACGTAGCATGGTCCACGCCGCAAGGGAGTTAGGGAAGCTGCGGCAGCGACATCACGTCTCAGGATGGAGGTGCGTACGAGTGCATTATTATGCCACTGTTCCTGAGCGTTTTGAACCACGTTGTAGTTGGATCCTTAATTAGGGGGATAATCAAACTTGCTACAATATTGTACTGCATGGTCGCTAATGCACATGAGCCGTTGACGATAGATGTTATAATTTTGGCATGGCATTAGAGGCTTCACTGGCATAGTGGCTATAATTTTCATGCCTTTCACCCCAACACACACTACAGGAAAACACATACGTCGCCTAGGAACTATACATTTGCTGAGCGTTTTTTTTTGTTTTTTGTTTTTGAAAAACACGGGTTCACGGTTTATTCGAATGTAAGCTGAGTATATCTGCAAAAGGACACACGATGAAAAAAGACCACTCGGCTTATGAATACATACGGCGTGTATTACCTAAGAAGACATTCGGTTTACATTATATACTCGGCGTATTCCCGAATAGAATAAGCCGTGAGGCCCACCAAAAAGTATTCGGCTTATAGAACATACACGACAAAAATAACTGCCAGGTGGCCTACGCGCCGTCTGCTAACGGCTCCGTGACAATGGTGGGTATAAGCCGAGTACCTGATAAAATGCACTCGGCTTACAGTGCAAATACTATATGTAGTGCAAAACATGATTAGAGTGGTGAGTCGGATTAATAATTACTTGTTACCTTTTCCCCCTATTTCTCACCCATTCCGTCTAGGCTAGTTTTCATCGCACTTTCGATCTCATTTCATTGCTGTAGCGACTTAGTTCAAGACACGTAGTTGATATATTAAGGACTAAAATCAATCACACGAGGACGACACCGAGATTTATTAACGAGTTTCACCGATCCGGATATATCCCGGCGCTCGGACTATAGGCACCCTCCCCGTGACAACGTCACAATATCGCACATCGGCCAACCGGGCGTCGGCACACACCGCCGGCTCCCTCTGCGTGCCTCTGCTATTATGTTGGTATAGATTACATCATGTGTCTACCCCCACATATATAAGGGGCCTATGATACGAGTGACGCGAATCGTCCGTGCTACAGATGGCCGCAGTGTCGAAAACCGCCCTAGGGAGGGCTCGGATACCGCATAGGGCTGCGTGAGCCCCTGAGTTATCAATGAAAGGGCGGTCCGATGTTTAAATACCTAGTGGACAACATTGATGTGGCACCACTAGTAGAAAAAGGGCCTTTAGTCCCGGTTCAAGAACCGGGACTAAAGGGTCGTTACTAAAGCCTCCCCCTTTAGTCCCGGTTCTTACACGAACCAGGACTAAAAGCCCTCCACGTGGCCGCTGCCTGGAGGTCATCACTGCTCAATTTAACCTCTAATCTCTAATCACCCCTCATCACTGCTCAATTTAACCTCTAATCTCTAATCACCCCTCATCATTCCAAATCATCTAACTTCCCGGACGGTCACCCATCCTCTCACTACTCCAGCCTGAGCACGCTTAACTTCCGGGTTCTATTCTCCCTCGTTTCCAAGTCTGCACTTGTTGTTTTCCTGACAATAGTAAGATGTCAATCCTATTAACCCTCAGGAATTTAGCTTGAGCTTGAAGTCACACATTTCACTGTTTGAGTTTGAAACTATTGTTCTAAAAAACAATAATTATTTAGTAACACTAATATTTCTTGAATAATTAGTTTGACCATAGTTTGACCAAAGTTTGACCAGATTTGACCAAAATTCAAAAAAAACTGAAATAATTATTTAGTAACACTAACATTCTTGAATAATTATTTAGTAACACTAATACTTCTTGAATAAGTAGTTTGACCAGATTTAACAAAAATTCAAAAAAAACAGAAATTTGAGCATAACTTTTTTCCTTTTAGAATTTGAGGATTCTAAAAATTTGCAAACAGGCCGTAGGCCGTCAAAATCGGATGCGGATTTTCGTGCTGAACATTTTGATATATTATACGTTTTTTTCTGACATCGTATGCAAAAGTTATAGCCGTTTTACATTTTCCCTACACTTTTTGCAAAACATGTCCAAATTTAAGTTTTTAAATTTTCCTAACTAGTACATGTAGTAACATAACTACATCTGGAAGGATTTTAATTTTTGAAGTTTTTATCATTTTCTTTTGCTTTTTACAAAACTGAAAAGGTGATCGCGGGGGGGGGGGGGGGGGGGTAGAGTTTGAAAATGGGACCTTTAGTACCGGTTCGTGCCATGAACCGGTACTAATGCCTCAAACCCCATTAGTACCGGTTGGTGGCTCGAACCGGGACTAAAAGTCTAACCTTTAGTACCGGTTGGTGCCACGAACCGGTACTAATGGGCATCGCACCCTTTAGTCCCGGTTCGTGCCACCAACCAGGACTAAAGGTCCCATTTGAACCGGGACTAATGCCTGTACGGTGCCCTAGCCGCTTGAACCGGGACTAATGCTCACATTAGTCCCGGTTCGTAATGCAACCGGGATTAATGCTCTTTTCTGGCCGAACCAAAGCCCTGTTTTCTACTAGTGCACCTCCCTCACATACCGGACAATCACACAGGAAGGTTCAGGACGTAGGGTGCTAGTTCCCCCACATCGAGCATGTGGGAGGGAGTCCTGTGATCGCATGTGCTCCAACCTGGTCTGGCATGTCGGCATGACCTGCCATGACACAGAACAAGAGGATTATCTCCAGGTCAAACTCCTCTAGCATTCGGTCAACATCATAGATCGCCCAGTGTTCATCATTATTGTTAGCAGCTTAAGATCTACTAATACTTCTGATACATCCGTTTGAGCGTCAACTAATTTCGGACGGAGGTAGTACCAAACTTGAAAAGAGTATGAAATTGAACAAACCACACAGTGATGAACAGTTTATGCATGAGTTGCAGATTAGCACAAATCAGTTCATCACTTTGCACCGGCAGCCTTGTAAATAACACGATTAAATCGAAGATACCTTTTGTATGTAGTACTATTCAAGTCTAAACAAGTGTAGCAAAATCTTATTCTTTGTACTATCTTTTTTCTCTGTATATATGTACACTGTGCAGTGCCAAATTAGCAAAATATATACACATGGCCTAGCTAATTAAGTTTCCTTTTTTCTTTTTCTATATGTACACATGACATGAGTAGCTAGCTGACTAGATCGTGGGCGTCATGACGTTGAGAAGTGAAACCCTGGTCTGCACGACGCTCCTGAACACCCTATTGCAGGCGCCATCGCACTCATCGAAGCACCGCTCTAGCACATGCAGTCTCTCCATGGCCGCCTCTGCCGTCTCCGGCGCGGCGGCCTTCCTGGTGGCGAACACGGGAACAAATATGGCCATCTTCTTGCAACAGGATGCCGAGTACGACATTGATGCGGCAGCTGAGAACACGGCCGCGGAGGCCGCGGCGCTCGCAGCGGCTGCCTGCATGATCGCACCGGCCATCTCTGCATCCTCGCCGACGAGGTTCAGGCGGGCGCACTTGGAGGAGACGGCGGAGATGGACGCAGCGAGCCGAGCGAGGACCTTCTCGGCCCGACGCTGGGACCTGGCGGCAGACGCGAGCCTTGTGGCTTCGCCCCTGCGGAGCGCAGCACGGGACTCGGCCGCCGCATGACTGAGCGAAATGAGGCACTCCTGGAAGCCCTGGTGCGCGTCGGCGAGGAGGAGGAAAGCGTCTAGGAGGCTGTCGGCGGCCTTGCTGGTGGTGCACTGAAGCGCGGCCCTGGACTCTGGGAGGAGGAGGAGGTCGGCGAGCGCGGCGTGGAGCGCGTGGATGTTGGCGAGGCCGGCTGGGAGGGATGAGCCTGCTGCGGCGGTGTCCTGGATCCAGGCGCGGATGGTGACGATGTGGGCGTTGAGGCTGGCGAGGAGTGGGTGTGAGGAGGTGGTGCCCGGGAGGCTGATGGAGCGGAGGTGGCGGGATGACTTTGAGAATGACCTCGCCGGGGTCAGAGGGAAGGAGATGGAACGGCCGAAGTTGGGAGCCATTTCTATGGATCGGCGGCTGGATAGCGAGTTGCTTCTTCTTCTCTTTGTGTTTGTTGCTGAAATGCTGAGATGAGATGAGATGGAGGAGAGGATCGATCGATGAGGGCGATATATATGCAATGCAAGGAGGAGGACAGGAGGAGGCAGGGTAGCTTGGCAAGTGGTGGTTGCACGTGTGGGTGGCCGGGCAGCGGAGTGCGTGGGGGACGCGTTCAAAGTCAAAATCTCAACGCCAGGCAACGCCGCGCCGGCGGTGGTGGTTCGCCGTGCATGTGCAGTGGCAGCTCTTAGGTGTCATGTTGGCGATCGACGAGGTGTTGGACGGACGTGCATGCACGCACGGTCAAAACAGATGACCTGTGCTGTGACGCACACCTACATGTACAACAGCTCGCACTCTGGCAGTCTACAAGCCGTTGTGCTGGACTACAACCATCTTCATTCATCAAGGCGCGCGCACTAGCACGGCACATGCTACGTGCAAATTGTGCTGTCTAGCTCATGGCATATTCGGATGGTGAGTGGCGACTCACATCGATGATTCCAATAGAGTAGACCACCACAACAACCGGATCCGTGCGTGTGATTTTGTCCCTTATTGCATTGCAAGTTAGGAGACATAAAAGATTCCACATGTGTGGTTTCAGTATGTGAGATTGAGCGGATGGCAGCTAGAGCCAAGGCAAAAATTAGACACGCATTTGAAATCCAACCTGTACGTACGTGCACATCATGTATATATATGTCTCTATCCATCGATTGGAGTGCATTTTATACGTTGGAGCAGTGAATGATTGTATTGAATAATTTGGCACTACTATACCGATGATCATAATGCATGTTGCACACGAATGGGTTGTCGTCGTCGGTCGTCCTCCAGTTAATCAATTCTTATCCGCTTACGCACCAGCCGTCTGGTAGCGGCTACCGAGCTTAATCAGTTCGTTTGTGCACGCTCGCATCATTGTTTTTAATTAAACTTTACAACAACTCTGAACTATCTTGATCATACTGATTTTAGCTCCAGCTAGCTAGTTGGGAGAGGTTACTCGTGTAGCTCAACGATTGAATTGAAGAAAATGCACCGGTGTCGGCCATACTTGCATTGCTTGCTAATTTATATTCACTTGACAGTGGAGCATTGATCATAATGACCATTTATATTCATTTATACCAAAATTAGCATGCTAGGAAGCAGCAACCATCTTAATTTTGCTACCAACTAATCCTACGTGGAGATAACATAGAGAGATTTGATTCGCGGGGTGGAGGGGCGTCGGTGACGGAGGCGGCAAGTGAAGGCGACGGAGGCGGGAAGGCAACGGAGGCACAACGGAGGAGGAAACGGAGATGGAAATTGTATTGAATTGCAGGAGATGCATGGGTGCCGGCCAGTTTCAATGTACCTGCATGATCTGGTTCCTGATGAATGGACTCGTCGTGCTTGTTTGGTGCTACCTCCATCCGGGTTTATCAGGCCTAATTATATTTTGGACCCAACTTTGATCACGTATTTGACTAAAAATATATAATTTTGGTGATATCTAATTTAAATTTTATTAGTTAAATTCATGGTCAAACTTGGACTCAAAATAAAAGGGGGTCTAATAAAACCGGATGGAGGGAGTAGACACTTGATAGTGGATCATTGGTAATACTCCCATTAATATTCATTTATACAATATTAGCATGCTAGCAACCATCTGAATTTTCTACCGATTAATCTTCATAGAGTGCCAGCTAACAACCAAATAACACAAAGAGATTTGATTCTAGAATTCCAATTTCCAGTGATGAATTTTCATGGGTCAATATGATCTTCTACTACTATTAAAGTGGAATTAATATGTGGAAATCCACATCCAAACTTTACACCATCGTTGAAAGGCCAGTGTACCAAAGTGATATACTTTCGTACAATCAAGACACATATATTCGAATTGCACACATATCTAGAAACTCATGCATTCTCGAATATCAAAAACATTTATTTTTCCTTGCTTTTCATTTTCAAATCCACTAAAAACAAATCAGGTTAAAGAGTTTATATTAAATGGCACATGAGTTAGATATTTATACACAATAGATTTAATTTATTGAGATACTAGTCATCAACCTATGCACGCGCACAGGCTATCATTATTTTACATACTAAACAACTTGTTGCGCCAATTGGCACATAGACCAACTACAGCCTGGAAATTAAGCGAACTATGTGAAACAATAAATAAAAGTCAAATGAAGTATTTGAAGAGACACTCGGAAGTTGAGTGAACTATTTAAAACATAATATAAGGGTTAAGTGAATTCTTTAAAGAGAGGAACTGCAGCTATTGGCGCCAAGACCAATTGCAGCCACGAAGAAAAGCAAGTAATACAACCGAAAATTTAGGTGAACTATTTGATGGATCTCTCTCGTGAATAGCTTGCAAGTAATTATGTTAGTCATGTGTTTCCATAACTATTTTAATATTTTTCTCAACAGTCTGCAAATGACCCGTCTCACAAATATTGGTCAAACCTGAAACTGCAGGCAGCCGAATAGAGAAGTTTTTCTTTGGTAATTTGTTTTGGACGACATGAGATTCTGTTAGTGAAGATTTTTTCCACAACTGTCTTCATCTGCGAAAAGACCAATTGCGACGGAAGTTAAGCAAACTATGGGAAACATGTATCAATAAATATGTGTGTGGTGACCGGTTGGGGAATGCTTTGCTAGTGTCATTGTTTTTTCTTACCACACTAATTATTCTACTCTTTTAAGATGCCTTGAAAAATGTTTGGAGGTATAATACGATATGATGTCTCTCATTTTCCTCTTTGCTAGGCTTCCACAATAGTATTTGGACTTCTTCCTACGTGCGATGTTTTAAATATGACGAATGTCATTACACACGGCTTTCCTTAAGTACTATGACTAAAAAATAGTTTATGAAATTACTTTTTATGCTACATGAACTAGCTTGAGAAAAAGATTGAAACTTGTTTGGAGATGACAATCAGATACATAATTTTAGTTGCGATTATAATTTTTTGACTAGAGGAATTCACAATAGATCCTTTAATTATTGAGGGGGTGTCGAGTTAGTCCTAAAGTTTCAAAACTGTATTTCACTCTCTCTTTACCTTATCCACAATGGATAGAAGAACAACTCGAAGATGGAATTCTATATATTGCAATTATGTTGACTAAACTAACCCTATTAATTATTTCTTCACCACACTGGTTTTTGTTATTTGTTTGAGGCTTTTCTAGAAATTGCTACTGCACAATAGTCATGTTGACTAAACATGCCACATTGATTTTCTATCATTGTTCACCATATTGGTTTTTCCAATTGCCCCTGCAATTCATTGTAAAATATACTTGTTGCTTGTTACTTGCTGGCCTGTTCATTGTATACATGATCTCTTTAAACAACCTTGCTTTATGTTGTGAAAAACATTTAATACTTTTGAACCTAAAAGTGTTTCTATTTGTAGGTTATGGATAGGGTGTGACATGGGTGGTTGACTGACCCACTAAACACATTTGTTTTATCATTGATATACTTGGCAGTCCATGGTATTTGATGGAGGCTAGCAAGCATGCGTGTCTTGCAGTCAAGTCCCGGCGATGCAATATTTGTAAGAAGTTGTTCGGCTCTGCCTATAATTTGTTTGAAAACATTATTTGCCTAAATGCGGCAACTACATGATTGAGAATAAGGCATCTTATTGCTGGACAATCACAAGATTTATCTTCAATTGTGTTTGACTTGATTTTGTAGTCTTGTATGAGCAAGAGGGTATGTATTCTCCAAGCACTTCTATCCTTAAATTATGCTATCTTCTCCAGAATAGAGAGTTACGGCCATGGGGTATTCTAAGCTTGACTCGCTTCGTGACCATGTTGGTTAGTGGAAGTTCTGGAATGATTTTGTAATGAGCTACATGAGACACTTAAGAGGTTGTCATGTTTGTATTAATAAATTATACATGCATGAAAATATTATTATTGTGGTATAGTTTGGATTGATCCACTATATTCAAATCTTACCAGCTTTTGAAGTTTTACTCTCTTCTAGATTCATACGGGAAGTGTACAAGTTATATATTATGTACATTTGTTAAGAGAAATTTGATTTAACTTTTCATGCATATCAGCTTAGTACGCTTGTAGTGATAATTTATCTTGCAATTTGTAGTCACTTAACTAACTTTACCGTGTTAATCTATTCTAGAGGGTTTCTATGTTATCTATGCTTTTATGGTCATGGTGGATCTACTCAACACTGTATGATGGTCTCAAAATGGTTTGTTTTGAGTCTGCTTACTTGTGACCCTTTTGAATTGTCGTCGGCTATAAAGATGTACACAAGTACATACTTGGGCAGAAACAAAATTCATATGAAACGAGGTTTGGATGGATCGAGAACTTGTTTGCTTGCATCTGTGTTTGGGGCGTGCCATTTAGAAAATTAATATGAAGATAATAATATTATTATTTTTTCTCATTGCTCACCGAAATTGAAGTATGGGTACATGTGTTTTCCATCTGTCTCTCTTTGTGTATAACTATCTACTTTATTTGATCTTTATATGTAGGTATGAGATTTAAAGTGGAGAGATTGAGAAAATCGTATGGTTTTTTATAATATAAGTTCCAGTCCATGATCTCATATCTGTGGTTGTGCTATTCAAGTACTTAGAGGTCACGTAGATTACTATCTATTAAAGATTTTAAAAGCAGAAATTTTTTGTTATTCATAGGTCTGGATTCGCTACTTCAAAAGGTACATACTATAGGTACATAAATTATTATGGTTAAAAATCTCATGATACCTCCAAACGAGCCACATAAGCTACCCCTCCCACATCACAAACTATCCTTAAATCAAACTTTAAACAAATTAGGACACAACAAGTCACTGGGTTATGTTGAACCTAGTAGTGGCTGCACAGACTAATGAAATATTCTAATGAATCATAACTCATACACGACGCATGCTATGATTTTGACTCTATCCAAAGCCATTTAATGGTTACGAAATACAACATAATTATAGGAATAGAAAATTAAGTAAAAGAATAGGGGAAGTTTAAAGTTCAAGTATATTAGTTTTCCCAATAATATTATTATTGTGTTTCCTATATAGTGGGTGTCTTAGATGTACATAGTTGTGTGGAAGTTATAATTAGAAAAGGAAGATTTATAGTTTCTGTTGCCATCGTTGGCCTTGATCTTGATCATGAGGGAAATATATATCTATACTATTATGTTCACGTACACATTATATTTGCCAAACCTTAGTTTACTACAATTATCATTAAATATCTCAATAGAAGATTTGAGAGTGATTATATGTCCGCCCTTAGTTACATGAATTAATTAGTATGCAATTGTACGAACTAGTAATAATGTGAAATTGTTGTCACAGGTCAACTTTCAGGGGACATGAATTATCCTGTACGAAGACATGCAAATTAGAGTGTGTATGGTTAGTACAATAATTAATTTGTTAAATCCGAGTTGCCAATATTTACAACCCCAACCCTCACCCACCCACACACACAAATACACAAACACATCATGTTCCGAAGACTAAACTCGCTGAGCTTCAACATTGAGACAGCCATCGGGGTCACTATATGCAACGTAAACGTCGCCTTGTATTGAAAGAATGATATGATTTAACAATATACACATGCCGTCGAATCTGGAGAGTGGGTCCAATTGTCCATAGCAGTGCCCTGCCACCAGTATACCACGAAGAATCCTTTTTAGGGATGAGAGATGGTCAGCTTGGCAAGAGCTTCGACATAAAATGCATGTATGGTGTCGAAGAGAGACATTTTAGTTGACTCAATGTGCTGGCACGTAGGCGCTGCATCGTCAACCTCCATCGGAGTGTGCATGTGGAACCCTAGGAAGAGGTCGACTAAGGATCTGATCTTGCTGAATATAGTCTTGGATGAACGCATGTTAGCGAGGTTGAATGTTGTCTGGCGCTAGAAGGTAAGTGTTGCTGCCATGCTGCTTCCTTGGCCATTGAGGTTGAAACAGTAACGTGGGCAGGAGTCGGAGTATGTTCCGCTACATTGGAACCATGAGGAATCATGAGGTGTTGGTAGTGCAAAATCTTTATGAAGGTTTCCACGTCATCGACGCCTAGGCAGCGCCCTTCCTCCAATGTTAGCATCAAAGATCTCATGTCCTCTGTGGGCTGATCCTGGAAGAGCATAAAAAGATCATCGGGTGTCGGATGATTGACTTTGATCGCTGAGATGCGGAGGGCAAGCTTGGCCTGGTCGCGGAAGAGGTCAGAGTGGCAGACTGCGATGTGGTTTTCTTGCATGATGGTGGTGGACTATCTCAGTTCCATCTCAGCAATGCAGATGGCAACAAGCAAGTCACCGCCGGAGAGGTGGATGTAGAACCGGGCCTGCTCTTGGGAGAGATACCCGAAATAAACCTGCATGAATGCATGGAGGGCACAATACAAGTCAAAAGCAATCCCTGGCCAGGTGTTGCGGATATGAGGGTTGATAGGTCCCGGCGGGATCTGGTACTCGGATGGCGAATAGATGCCGGCACGGCGACGACAGAGCAGATTTAGGCCATTGAGGATGATGTTGGACACGGGGTCAAGGATGCCGATGCAGTGGCCGCCGAGATAAGCACACTCGACGAGGTCCGGAATGGCGTCCACCGGGAGCCGGCGTGTTGGGGATCATTGCGGAAATTAAAAAATTTCTACGCATCACCAAGATCAATCTATGGAGAGACTAGCAATGAGATAGAGGGGAGTGCATCTTCATACCCTTGAAGATCGCGATGCGGAAGCGTTACAAGAACACGGATGAAGGAGTCGTACTCGTAGCGATTCAGATCGCGGTTGATTCCGATCAAGCGCCGAACAACGGCGCCTCCGCGTTCAACACACGTGCAGCCCGGTGACGTCTCCCACGCCTTGATCCAGCAAGGAGAGAGGGAGAGGTTGGGGAAGACAACTCCGGCAGCAGCACGACGGCGTGGTGGTGTTGGAGCAGCGTTGTACTCCGGCAAGGCTTCGCCAAGCACCGCGGAAGGAGGAGGAGGTCTTGGAGAGGGGGAGGGCTACGCCTTGGATGTGGTGCGGCTGCCCTCCCTCCTCCCCTCTATTTATAGGGCGAAGGGGGAAGGGGGCCGACCCCTCTAGATGAGATCTAGAGGGGGGGCGGCGGCCAAGGGGAGGGGGGCACTAGTAGAAAAAGGGTCAAATGTGAAGCACATTAGTGCCGGTTTGATTTTGAGCCGGCACTAATGTGTCCATTAGTGTCGGTTCCAATGGCTAGGCGGGCGGAGATCATTAGTACCGGTTCGTGTCACGAATCGGTACTAATGAGGCTGCGTCAGGCTGTGGTCAGGCTGGGGCCCCACGGGCACCTTTAGTACCGGTTCGTGCCATGAATCGGTACTATAGTTTCTTAGTAAGCTGTTTTTTAGTCCCACCTCGCGAAGAAAGAGGCACTAGGAGCGGTTTATAAGCCCTGAGTGCAGAGACGATGAAGGAGAGGCGCAATGCTCATCTGCACGTTGCTTAGCTTTAAGCCTTGAGGAATAGTGTAGACTGCACGGAGCTATGTGCAGTGCAGTTTGCACTATTCCGAAAGGCTTGAAGCTAATTAACGGGCATTGTGCCTCTTTTTTATCTTTAATAACTTATTACAACTCCGGACTTCTTGTGTTACGGCAAAAACTGGACGCACTTCGTGTACAAACTGGACAATCTCTTTCGAAGTATCAGGGTTTCTGACGAGAACTCATCTGTTACATGGGCACTTCATCTTTTTAAACTTATTACAACTCCAGACTTTTTTGCGTTCCGTACACCATTCAAAGCGACGTCATTAATTTTCAAAACTTTCTGACATCATTTGCTATTTTTTAGTCATTTACCGATTTGTTTAGAGAGCTAAATGACCGTGAAATTAAAAAAATCACTACAAAATGAACTCTGAAAATGTCGAAACTTGGCATGGTATCATCATTTCACCCACATAGTATGTGCAAAAGAGTAGAGAGGGTTACGGCAAAAACTGGACGCACTTCGTGTACAAACTGGACAATCTCTTTCTGAGTATCAGGGTTTCGGACGAGAACTCATCTGTTACACTGGCACTTCATTTTTTTAAACTTATTACAACTCCAGACTTTTTTTGCGTTCCGTACGCACCATTCAAAGCGACGTCATCAATTTTCAACACTTTCTGACATCATTTGCTATTTTTCAGTCATTTACCGATTTGTTTAGAGAGCTAAATGGCATTGAAATTGAAAATCACTACAAAATGAACTCTGAAAATGTCGAAACTTGGCATGGTATCATCATTTCACCCACATAGCATGTGCAAAACAGTAGAGAGGGTTACGGCAAAAACTGGACGCACTTCGTGTACAAACTGGACAATCTCTTTCGAAGTATCAGGGTTTCTAACGAGAACTCATCTGTTACATGGGCACTTCATTTTTTTAAACTTATTACAACTCCTGACTTTTTTGCGTTCCGTACACACCATTCAAAGCGACGTCATCAATTTTCAAAACTTTCTGACATCATTTGCTATTTTTTAGTCATTTACCGATTTGTTTAGAGAGCTAAATGACCGTGAAATTGAAAATCACTACAAAATGAACTCTGAAAATGTCGAAACTTGGCATGGTATAATCATTTCACCCACATAGCATGTGCAAAAGAGTAGAGAGGGTTACGGCAAAAACTGGACGCACTTCGTGTACAAACTGGACAATCTATTTCGAAGTATCAGGGTTTCTGATGAGAACTCATCTGTTACATGGGCACTTCATTTTTTTTAACTTATTACAACTCTAGACTTTTTTGCGTTCCGTACACACCATTCAAGGCGACGTCATCAATTTTCAAAACTTTCTGACATCATTTGATATTTTTTTAGTCATTTACCGATTTGTTTAGAGAGCTAAATGACCGTGAAATTGAAAATCACTACAAAATGAACTCTGAAAATGTCGAAACTTGGCAAAAGACAAAACATAAAATAAATAAAATAGAATATAAATAAAACAGAAAAGACAAAAACTATATATAAAATTACTCAAAAATAAATAGCAGAAAATAAATAATGCAGAAAAGGAAAAACTATATAATTTTTTTTATATTCACAAAGAAACTAAATACAGCAAAAAAAACTACACAGAAATAAATAGAAGAAAATTATATAATAAATTGTTGGGGCGCTGCCCAGTGGGCCTGCCAGACCTAGGGTTTGCAAATACAGGCCCAGAAGGGCCAGCAGGCCCACAGGGTAGCGCGCCGAAGTTAGGCTTAGAAGCCTGCTATAGAGAGGAGTTCGAGACAGTAGCCGCGCCGGGGCTTTTAAACTGGTGCGGGCGCCCCTCGGCTATTGAGGTCGGACTAAACTTGCCCGCACCGCTCCTGCGCCAGCGCACCCCTTTAGTACCGGGTCGTGGCTCCAACCGGTACTAAAGGGGGGCCTTTAGTACCGGTTGGAGCCACGAACCGGTACTAAAGGGGCAGTTTCCCGCCCCTTGGCCTGGCGAAAATTGGCCTTTAGTACCGGTCGGTGGCTCCAACCGGTACTAAAGGCCCCTCTTATATATATGGCACTTACGAAAAATTCAGTTTCATCAACCACCACTTCTTCTCCAACTACTTCGCGCGACATCGCCGCAGCCGCCGCCGCGCCGTCGCCCATCGCGCGCCGCCCTCGCAGGCCCCGCCGCCCCCGCCGCCCGTCGTCGCCGTCACCGCCATCGCCCCCGCCGCTCGTCGTCGCGTCGTCCCCGTCACATCGCCGTCTCGCGCCGCCTCCCATACGCCGCCGCCCCCCGCTCGTACACACACACACACACACACACATACACACACACACACAACATATTGTTTTTACTTATTTTCTGTTTTCTGTTGTTTAGATTAATGTTAGATAAATTACGTAGATAAGAATGTTAGAATGTTAATGTTAGATGAATTATATGGAGAAGATGTTAAATATTAATGTCAATTTTAGATGAATTATCTAGATATTAATTAGGTATATATATGAGATTTGAACTAGTTGAATTAATATAACTAGTTTATTTTTAGTATGAAAATTAATAGAACAAGATTATTTTTAGTAAGAAAATTTAGGTATATGAGATTATTTGAACTAGTTGAATTAATATAACTAGTTTATTTTTAGTAAATGCTTAGTTGAACTAGTTAAATTAGTATAACTAGTTTATTTTTAGTAAGAAAATTTAGGTATATGAGATTTGATGATCTAATTAAAATATTACTATATATATAGCCACTTTATATATTTTAGTAAGAAAATTAATAGAACTAGTTTATTTTTAGTAAATTCTTAGTTGAATTAGTTGAATTAATAGAACTAGTTTATTTTTAGTAAGAAAATTTAGATATCTGAGATTTGATGATCTAATTAAAATATTACTATATAGAACTAGCTACTTTATTTTAGTAAGAAAATTAATAGAACAAGTTTATTTTTATTAAATGCTTAGTTGAATTAGTTGAATTAATAGAACTAGTTGAACTAATAGAAGTAGTTGAATTAGTTGAATTAATAGAACTAGTAAGTGTTTAATGTTTCACCTATATGAACATAGGAAATGTCGTCTGATGACGAAAAAGATTTCATCAAGTGTGAATTCTGTGAAGACCAACGCGGCCTGTGCGACAGAAATTTCCTTGTTGATGATAGGCGCTTCAGCATCAAGCTGGATGAGACCTTTGAAGTGGATACAGTAAGTCACGACGACAAGTCTTTTTTCGTAATTAACCATGACTTATATATGCTTCATTTGCTTGAACTTATAATTTTAAATTTTCACTATTCTACTAGCGCATCCCCTGCCATGCAAGAATTTTTGTCTTGGATAAGATAGGTTTCAGTGCTATGGAAACTATGGAGGTAAAGAGAGTTTACCTGAAGACCGAGCATGGTTATACTTTCAACGTCAAATTATACAATGCAGACACGTACACCTATTTTGAATGCAAAACTTGGCAAGCACTATGCAAGGCTTATGCATTTGAGCCTGATATGGTTATCACGTTTGATATTCGTCCGGAAGATGATATTGAAGGTAATAGAGACATCTGGGTCGATGTGCAGACGCATCCAGTTCTACCATTATGTGAGTTTATCAACCATATTTATGTCTTTGCTATTGTTTATTCAAAAATAGTTGACAACTAATTTCTATTGACAGCTTATTTCCGTTCAAGCAAACATGTCCGACGCTTGGTAGACAGGACCTACTACTATCCCGGAGCTGAACTAAACTGCGAGGAGATATGTCATTATGTTTCATGGCTTGAGGATCTTGATGCTGTTAAGAGAAATCATTTTACTGAATTTGAAAATCTTAGTACTCAAAACGTGCGACCAATAGTGATCGTATTGAACTACGGTCACATGTATTTAGGAAAGATGGTAAGATTTTTACTATTAGTCCTCAGTGCATCTTTTGCATACATTATTTTTCAAGCTAAACTTTCATTGCTAAGTATATTAATTACTATACGATGTTCTTCAACAGGGACTCTCGATGACAGTTGTGCCTCAGTGGATCGAGACTAAAGGTCGCATGTCAGTTGTTAGCTTACGGCCAAGATATCCTACAGTGCACATGAGTGCATTCAGGATTTCTGAAAGCGATGAATGCTTAATAGTGAAAGATTGGAGCAAAATTGTTAACGATCGCAGAGAAGTACTAGGGGGCAGCAATCAGAAGCGCAGCCCACGATTAGGAGACAGGTTCATCTGCATGCTCCAATATGATGAATCAGGAGAGCTATACATGCTCTATGCTATTTTACCTGAGAGAGAGAGAGAGAGCAGCAGGAGTGATTTAGCTAGTTATCATGCTCTTAGTACTTGTTGTCCTCTCATGCGTGTCCGTGTTCTTCATCCTGGACTTAATCTCAAAGAGTGATTTGCTTTTGTGGTGTTATGAACGCTTATAATATCATGACCATGTTGAACTCGATGATATCTTTGCTAGCTAGTATATACTGTTGTTGGTGATGATATGATGCAAGAGTTTTTATATTCATATGATGATGATGATGATGATGATGATGATGAGTTATTATATCATTTATGAAAGAAACCACATATTAGTTTCAACTGGATGGATCCTAGCTAAGTGATCTAAGTAACATGGATATGGCATATACTTGATCACTTAGCTAGGATCCACATGCATCCAGTCGAAACTAATCTGCGGTACTTTCACCTAATGATTTAACAACTCATTATAATGTAAAACAATCACTAAATTAAATTGAAAACACAAAAGTAAAGGAAAAATAAAAATTAAAACCAAAACACACCCCAAACATTTAGTACCGGTTGGTGTTACCAACCGGTACTAATGTCCTACCCGCACCCGGGCCTGGCTTGAGCCACGTGGTAGCACGTTAGCGCCGGTCCGTGCCGAACCGGTACTAAAGGGGGGGCCTTTAGTCTCCACTCTTTAGTGCCGGTTGCAGAACCGGCACTAAAGGCCCTTACGAACCGGCGCTAAAGCCCGGTTCTGCACCCAAGCCAAGGGGGCGCCCCCTTAGGGTCCCCCCAACCCTAGGCGCATGGGCCCTAGGGGGGGTGGAGCCCAGCCCACTTAGGGGTTGGTTCCCTTCCACATACAGCCCATAGGGCCCTCCGGGGCACGTGGACCCTCCCGGTGGACCCCCGGAACCCCTTCGGTGATCCCTGTACAATACTGGCACACCCCCGAACACTTCCGGTGACCATATGACGACTTCCCATATATAAATCTTCACCTCCGGACAATTCCGGAACTCCTCGTGACGTCCGGGATCTCATCCGGGACTTCGAACAACATTCGGTAACCACGTACAAACTTTCCGTATAACCCTAGCGTCATCGAACCTTAAGTGTGTAGACCCTACGGGTTCGGGAGGCATGTAGACATGACCGAGACATCTCTCCGGCCAATAACCAACAGCGGGATCTGGATACCCATGTTGGCTCCCACATGCTCCACGATGATCTCATCGGTTGAACCACGATGTTGGGGATTCAATCAATCCCGTACACAATTCCCTTTCTCTACCGGTATGATACTTGCCCGAGATTCGATCGTCGGTATCCCTATACCTTGTTCAACCTCGTTACCGGCAAGTCTCTTTACTTGTTCGTAACACATCATCCCGTTATCAACTCCTTGGTCACATTAAGCTCATTATGATGATGTCCTACCGAGTGGGCCCAGAGATACCTCTCCGTCACACGGAGTGACAAATCCCAGTCTCGATTCGTGCCAACCCAACAGACACTTTCGGAGACCCCGTAGTGCACCTTTATAGCCACCCAGTTACGTTGTGACGTTTGGCACACCCAAAGCATTCCTACGGTATTCGGGAGTTGCACAATCTCATGGTCTAAGGAAATGATACTTCACATTACAAAAGCTTTAGCAGACGAACTACACGATCTTGTGCTATGCTTAGGATTGGGTCTTGTCCATCACATCATTCTCCTAATGATGTGATCCCGTTATCAACGATATCCAATGTCCATGGTCAGGAAACCGTAACCATCTATTGATCAACGAGCTAGTCAACTAGAGGCTCACTAGGGACATGTTGTGGTCTATGTATTCACACATGTATTACGATTTCCGGGTAACACAATTATAGCATGAACAATAGACAATTATCATGCACAAGGAAATATAATAATAACCAGTTTATTATTGCCTCTAGGGCATATTTCCAACACGTCGGAACGCCTCGAGGTAGGCCTCCTCGATGGGCTTGTCCGTCGCCTTTTTCAGCATGGAGCGGACGACTTCCAGGCCCTTATCGCCATGGGAGCAGGATGGCCACACCTGTGGCTTGTAGTTCTCGATCTGACGTCTCCGGCGCTGACGCATCTCGAAACCCCACCTCTGAATTGTAGAAGAGTGCATCATCTCGGTCTCACCATGGCGGACCACCATATCTCGGACCTCGTCGCCCATGATCGCTGTATCGCCATGGTAGTAGTCCAGCAGCAACTGCTTCAGACCCACGGCCTACACCTAGCCCTCGTCGACCATCCTCCCGTGGGCTCGATTTGGCTGCAGGGTTTCTCCGAGGAGTTACTGACGAGAAAGAAAAGTGTTGGCTAGATTTTGTCCCGGTGGGGAATTTGTAGAGAGTAAGGGGAGTCCGAGACCGACGAGGGGAAGGGTACGGTCACGACTCGGGTCCGGATGTTTTGACCGACCGATCTCGTCAAAGGGAGTACATAAAACTAACCTTAAAATTTTAATTGTATGGCTCAGATCGAATTAGTGGTCGTGGAGTTTTTTCCCGTGTCCTGCTTCAGAGTCCTAGAGGCGTACATTAAGTAGTCCTATAGAAATTCACTAAGGTTTCTACAAAAAACACGAAGGTAAAAAATAATGTCAGATTAGCATCACGTACGCAACCCTTCCTCCTCATGTACGTGCCCAAGCCCATCTATTTGCCCAAGACACTCTCCATCGTAGGAGGCACCATGGCGTGTCTCCTTCATCACGCCTTCAGGTTCATCAAGAGGGCACACTTCTCTTATCCTCTCTTGCTCATAGGACAATCTCAACGCCAGGTCTTCCAATCTCAGTTTGCTTTTCCATGGTCTCTCATCCGATCTTTATTTCCTATATGCTAGGGTTCGCACACTGTCAAGGAAGTCATGGGCTGGCGGCTGCTGCAGCGCCGTAGCTGCAACGTGTACGATGGATTCAGAGTTGTACGTCCACCTGCAACATGAGCAGTCAACACATGATTAAGCACTAGCAAAAGAGCCCGTGCGTTGCAACGGGAGAAAAAACACAACACACACTCTTAACCGAACAACCATCACTCAAGACCACAATAAGTCCATCTCCTTCATTTTAGCGACGCATCATATTTGTGTTGCCGCTTATCCTTCTTCTCACCCTCGCCGGTGGCCTTAGTGTTCACACAAACCAAAACGTGTTAGAATGTGGTTAATCCTAAGACGTCTCTCTCTCCCTCTCTCCTCCCTCTCCCTCTCTCTCGCTTTCTCTCACACTCGCGATGAGAAATCTGTTGTTTTCCCCTGCGACGTATTCAGAGGTATGCATGTGTAGTTCTCGATGCTTTCTTTTCCCTATATGATTATAGTGGTTGTTTATTTGCAATCCGGATCGCCGCCTGTATGAAAGAAAAATGGATCGTGCGCTATAGTTATAAGTTTGCTTCGAAAACAATATTTAAAAAATATTTAACAGGTAAAATTAACATCATATACAGATTTCACACATTTTTCTAATCAAATTTAGAAAATCATTTGTTTGAATTAAATATCTTCCAAAATAATATTTATAAATACTTAACAGGTTAAAATAATCTTATATCATTTTCTACATATTTTTCTAATCAAATTTCATATATAACATGTTTAAATCGGAGTTACGGTTTAAAAGATATGGATGGTTTAGAAAAGCATTTGTTTGACTTAAATATGATCCGCGAATGGAATACCTAAAAAGTCAGGGGTTGAAAAAATGTAAAATAATGGTTCAGTGTGACTTAAATCTGGACTGCGGGTTGATTTCATGAAAACGCAAGGGCTTTTTTGCAAATTGGCGCGACGGACGGGCAGAAACCCTATATGCTTTATTATTAGGTAAAGATATACAAGTTGAATTTCTGATTTGTGGATGCATGCGTAGACATAGATACGGCAGATGCATGAGGTAGCCACTGAAGTCTGATGCGACTATAACATCCATAATCCATGTGCACGTACATATTTTTTCTTTAGTTTGTTTCCCTTTGTTACCACTGCATCATTTGTAAGTTGTAACACATGCCACTAGGCTAGAGGTGAATACAGTATGACGCGTTCGTCAGCCGCTGCTTGGCCCTCGGTCAACCAGTCGCGCCCTCTGTTGTCTCTGCGTGTTGAGGTCTGATTGTTCCTCACTCCTAATACTCAAATTGGTATGTTTCTTTGTTTCTGTACTTTACGGTCGCAGAATGGTGGAATTGCTTCTAAATTTAACATAACTGAAATTGGTTCAGTACAGTTCCAGCAAGAATTATGCGTATTTCTAATAAAATTAATATGTAGCGGGTATTTTACAATTAAAAATAGTATCAAAATATCTATTGTTAGTATATTTTACTTGTCTAAACACCTATAAAGGTGGCATGTCAAGGCGCATGTTCTTCCCGCTGCCGGGCCGTAGCTACATCAGATGTATCCACTGTGCAATGCAGCGGCTGGTCTTATGCAAGTAAGGCCTCATTAGTAGCCTAAGTACGTGCTAAACCAGCCTAAAGACTTTGAGACTCACATGATTGTTGCAAGCATAAATTTTTAATACTTATGTGCATATACGAGTTCAATAGTGTATCAGGCCTTTTCGGTCTATGCACTGAAAACTATGAACATTGTTTGCCCCAAAACACCAGGCTGCACTTAATTTTACTAGCATAGTTTAATGGTAATTCTTTTACCGTTAATCATCACTTTTTTTTTGCTGTTAGACTTCCACCGGCTGTGTGTGTTCTAGGCATCTAGCAATACACATATTGATCATAACAATTTGTTCCAATCATCTTCATTTTTTCATGATAGTAACAATTGTTGAGCTCTATTTAATTATAATGTAGGGTCTGTAATACATGTGCCTTTGTATATGTTCTACAATACCCAGGGAACCACAACGTTTGCAACATGTGTTTTTCCTCTACCCAGTTCCAAACTTCCAATCTTCCCATGTCTATCTGTACCTCTTTGGAGCTGCTCACGATATGTTTGAGGTAATGTGTTGACAGAAAACTTATGGTATTGAGATTATTTTTTCACATTGTGGAGACTTACAATTAAAAATTATAAAATGAGATTAATATATTGTTTTAATTTTGTGAGAATACGGCAGGAGACATGCTTTGCCAGAACACATTATATTTATGTTTTCATTTTTAGATGTGAAATCAAGCTCTCAAGAGCTCCAGCCTTGACCTCGCACAAATTTATACATCTACAACATAATCTCGCATCTAAATGCTCAATTGTTCTGAAGTGTAGAACATTGTATATGTTATGATATTTTTACACTGTGATGTCTTAACTTTAGTAATCCTAACAATTATAAAATTAATTATTGAGATAACTTCTCTAGAAATCCGGTTTCAGAATCACAACTGAAACAGATTATATCGTATGACAGGGTTTGCTTAGTACATATACAGTGGCACAATAAACTCTATCAAAGAAAACAAATCAACAAACTTGGCAGAAATTAAAATAATCTCCTAGATTGTCTAGGCACTCCAATAATTTCCTATATGTTTGGACTTGTATAATATATTATTTTCTTAATGAGTAGGTTTTGTGAGTGACTTTTGTATATATATGTAACAGGCTCTTAATTATTAATTGGTTCTTAATAATTCATGTTTTGTAATAACTACGCTAGCCCGTGCAGGTGCACAGGTTGATGACTAGTATGGATTAATCAATGTTTGGTCCTGATTGCTTCTAACTTCACTCGAAAAATAGAACATCAAAGTAACAATAAATATGAATAAAGGGAGGAGAAGCACTCATGCTACGTCATGCATTTTGTTCTTGAATGTTTGTGACAAAATTATAAATTGTTCACAAATCACAATCCATCTCTAGTTCTCTGCTTTGGCATTATTGTATGAACTATCAATAAATTTGACCTAATATTATTTTGCATGAGACAATTTGTCCTGGTCATGTTGATACCGTATCCTTGTTAGGATTTGTTAGGTCCACTTGGTATAAACATGAGCCCATTCTTGATTAGTTTCTGTTTACAACTTCTACATTCATTAAATTTGACCTTCCCGTCTTGAAATTTTTAGGCCTACTCACCTACCCGGCGGAGTAGACAGATCGGAGAATCAAATAGTTTTCACCGGAGAGGCCGGAATTGGACACATTCTTCACTTTTTGCCGCGATCTGGTAGTCTTGGCTAGATGATAACAAAGACACAAGCCGGTACAAGAAGTTTACCTAGGTTCAGACCCTCTCAAAGAGGTAAACCCTTATATCCTGCTTTATTTATATTGATTTGGAATGGGATACAGAGTATAGGTGATCTACCTCAAGATTGTATGTGAATGGATCTGGCTTCTATGACCCTGGCACCTCAGTTTATATAGATACCTAGAATACCTAGGGTGTACACATGGTCGGCTGCATCTGAAGGTTATAAATACAGCAAGGCGCAACCATAGTGGAGTGCACGGATCCAAGCAGGAGGCCGTCAGAGGCGCGAATAACCATGGGATTCATGCACTGGAGCACCGGATCTCGGCTACTGGCCACTCGGGGTGCAGCCGCACACCGGCGGCGTACCTTGCACAGGGGACGAAGTGGAGTGAGGGCGCTAGGCCCGAACGAGCGCGAAGTCACCCGCCGCCGCCGACCACCACATGGGGCTTTGCCCTCGCAGTGGCGGCAACGACGGCAGGGTAGAACAATGGTGTAGGATACTAGAGGGTGGAGGAGCTGCCCGAGTCGTTCGTGACAAAGACACCTTTTGCGTTTGATTACGTTCGATTTTTCGTCCCACCTTGCTCCCTTCAACTGATTACATGGGAGAGATCCTCGGCACGGAAACGAATTAACCCAAAGACTGAGAATCAAAGGCGAAAAAGAATCAGACATGAGAAATCAGAGGCGAAAAAGAAATAACTCAGAATGAAATGCGCGGGCAACTGGAGCGTTGGTGACGGGTAAGGGCGCTGTCCCGGTTCTTGCCGCGAGTTGGCGAGGAGGAGGGTTCCTGCAGCGGTCGGTTGACGCGTCCGTGACGGGATCCGGCGGCGGGGCTCCAGATCTGCTGGTCTATGAGACCGTGACTATGGAACTGGAACCGGGCGCCGACGACTTGGCTTCACATCAGCCTGCATGCACGCGCTCGATAGAAATTAGATCGAGATAAGGAAATTAGAGAGAGAGAGAGACACAGGGGTGCGAGAGGGGACGGGATCTGGCGGCTGTGCTCCACTGGAACGGGGCGCGACGGGAGGGGACGGGATCTGGCGGCTGCGCTCTGCAACGGGGCGCGAGCAACTTCCTGCATGCAAAATCTTGCTGGCTGCGGGCGTTCAAGCAACATGCCGGTGTGCTTGCAAATCTCGGTGGAAGCACTGGGATGAGAAAGGAGAGATGGAGTGGAGCGAGAGAAGTAAGAATGCAGATGCATCTCGCTGGAGACCAACAGATAAGCTTTACACCGGTGGGTGGAGGGAGGTACACGCGCCTGATGGATGGTACACGTGCCTTGCCTGATGGATGACTCCAACGTTGTATTTATCAGCCAGTTTGTACACGGTATTTACTTGCGTTTAGGCTAAGCTTTAGTGGTGAAAAAACATGGGAAATGAAATATAATATTTCAAATAAAACAACCATCAATATAAAACTAAATAATCAAAATCATTAGAATTCAAATCTTTTGATAATTTTATAAAACATATTACATGAATTATTAAACTCTCGAGGAGTGTTTCAGGGCATCTTCAACGATGATCTTCAAACCATCCGCAATCGTCCGGACCATGTGGTCCAGTTCGGACGTATTTTGCTATCCGCGTGCCTGTATCGATCCATCGACTGGTTTGGACCTAATTTTTCCCGCAATCCGTAAACAAACTGGAGGGGCTTTGCGTGCGCCCAGACTGCCGCCACGCTCGATTCTGACTGCCCTGGCCCATCCAAAAACCCCTTCCTCGCCCGTGTCACTCCCCGCTCAAAGTCGTCAACGCAGCTCCGGAGAACCAGTGCCACATTCATGACACCTCAGAGCGATGCCACCTCTCACTGGTGCTTCGGCATTGAAGCGACGTCGGCCGAGAGCGCCGCCCGTGCCGTTTCCTGGTGCACGCGACTCCTCCACGTTCAAATTACAGGCCGTCATTCCGCGTCCCTATATTAAACAGGCATGGTTGTCGAGGAACCTACTTCGGAGTCGCCCGTCCGTTCGTCTGCCGCCCACTATTAACCACCACGTCGCTTGCCCCGCCATCCGTCGGCTATTTAAACTCAAGCCTCGGTCATAGCCGCATCTATCCTCCTCCTCTTCGCAACACGCCATCCATGGTGTCCTCGAGCTCCAAAGCCATTTGGGACATCCTTTCGTCCGAGCAAAAGACGAAGATTGCCGGCAGACGGAGGCCAGCGCTACAGACGTCCCAATGGAGGACACGGTCGATGATGAGTCGACGCCACCCTCCTCGCCGGTCCATGTCGGTACCACCATGGGCTAGGATCGTACTCACTACAGCGAAATGGTGTTGGCCGAGTGGAAGGCCTTGATTCGGCAGGCGCAGGCCGACCATGAGTACAACTTCCGCTTCCTCGTCGAACACCAGGGCTCGGTGGAACAACTTGCCGCCGGTACAACGACCGTGTCGTACGATGACCAGGCCGAGCAGGAGGCGCTGGTCGACTCCTATCGAAAAAGTAAAGGTTAAGTCTTTTCAGTTCCTATACTAATTCAGTTTGTGCACTAAAATTAATTTTCTGCACTAAAACAGGGTATATCTCAAGATTCAATTTCTGAACTATAGAAGGTTTTTGGAACAGCTGGATTTTAAACTTAAAAGAAATCAAAAGTAAAGGTTCAATCTTTTCAGTTAAACAGAGATCCAATATACAGTCCTTTCCGTTCAATAAAGATCAAATGTTCAGTTTTCGCTAACATACAGATTTCATGTACTTGATTATTTCTCTAAAACAAATTCATATTTAGTTCTTCTACATGAAGATAGCACATGTTCATATCAACACAAGATTGAGGACAAGGACGACGTTACAAACACCGCCACGCCCCGTGCCCCGTCACCACAACAACTAAGTCGGCACATCCAAGAGCACCGTCAGCAACGAGGAAGAGTAGAGCATGGAAGTTCGCCGGTGCTCGGGTCCCAGGAAGGCCACCACCCTTTTCGCTCGCGCTGAAGCCAAGCTTGGCGGGGCTAAAAATCGTCGGCCGATTAGCTGCTTGCAGGCTGTGGAGGCAGAGCCTATAGAGGCGAAGCTGGAGCTTTAGTTCTTGGGGCTCATGGTCGGCTAAAAATAGGCGAACAGGCGCCGACGGTCATTTAGACTAGGTTTAGAGTACGATTTAGTTCAAATATGTCGAAAGTTATTTAATTTGCTCCAGTCTAGATGAAAAGCATCCGGTTTAGTATGAATGAATATCGTCTGGTTTGTTTAAATATCCATCAAATTTATTCACTTTCGTTAAATTTCTTTCGAAATGCAACCGAACATATGTGGATAGCTTTGGATGGTCGTCTTCTGCATCAGTGTCCGTGGACTGGCCCCCCGAGCTGTGGAGGGCAGTAGTGTCCGTTCTGCAGGTTGGCTTGAAGATACCGTAAGAATCATATTATATGTTTCTCCCTCTAAAAGACTTCCATACACCTATAGAAGTCAAATTGTATGTTTCTTCCACTAAAATATTATTTCATGCATCATTACTCTTTCATTCGACCACCAGTAAATGGCGTCAGGGTGGCTTCTCACATCAACACTTGCATGATTGAAATAAGGATAACTCAGCCCATGGCAACACACCTGCATATGAACTTTATAGAGATGAGGGCAGCCTTATTCGTGTGTCAGATTTGAATATATGTGAAGCGTAGTGGCACATGAAGCAGGTTTGGTCAATTTTTTCGCCCATTGCAACGCACGGGCATATGTACTATACCTACTAAGAAAAATATAAGTATTCTTAGTCCGTCATGCTATTTTAAGAAACTCCCTAATGTTTCTGACAATAAATCGGCAGTACATATCAAATGTTTTTTAAAATACTCATATCTTCTAAACCGTAACTCTTAATTTAACATGTTATATATGAAATTTGATTAAAAAATATATAGAATCTGAATATGATGTTATTTTACCTGTTATTCATTTTAAAAAAATACTATCTAAGGTGCAATCTTAATCAATAGTGCATTATACGTCTTTCTTTCATATCATTACTAATTCAGATTGTGGTTGAACATCTCAACAAAATTAGAATTGTAGACAAAATTGAAGATCTCTTGCTTGTTTCTTTGTACGTATTAAATCTACATGCAAGCCTTGTTTAAATAAAAGACATGTGGAATCTTCAACTTGTGCTTTTGTAGGCAAAGATCATCTTTGTTTGGGCCATAGCTACAAATACTTAGATTATAGATCATTTTTTGTAAATTAAGAGCGTGTCGTATTCTTTTCTCCCGTTGCAACGCACGGGCCATTTTGCTAGTACTATTCATGTAAAGAAGCACAAGTCTGAACAAGTGTAGCAAAATCTTCTTCTTTGTACTATATTTTCCCCTGTATATATGTACAGGGTACATACGGCCTAGCTGCTTAAGTTTCTTTTTTTTATTTTTCTACATGTACACATGACATGAGTAGCTAGATGACTAGATGGTGGGCGTCATGATATTGAGCAGTGAAACTCTGGTCTGCACCACGCTCCGGAACACCATGTCGCAGGGGTCGTCGCACTCGTCAAAGCACTCCAGCGCGTACAGCCTCTCCATTGCCGCCTCTGCCGTCTCTGGCGCGGCGGCCTTCCTGGTGGCGAACGTGGGAATAAACATGGCCATCTTATTGCAAGAGGACGCCGGGGACGACATTGACGCGGCAGCCGAGAACAAGGCCGCAGAGGCTGCGGCGCTCGCAGCGACTGCCTCCATCATCGCACCGGCCATCTCTGCATCCTCGCCGACGAGGTTCAGGCGGGCGCACTTGGAGGAGACGGCGGAGACGGACGCGGCCAGGCGAGTGAGGACCTTCTCGGCCCGGCGTTGGGACCTGGCGGCAGACGCGAGCCTTGTGGATCGCCCCTGCGGAGGGCAGCACGGGACTCGGCCACCGCATGCCTGAGCGGCATGAGGCACTCCTGGAAGCCCTGGTGCGCGTCGGCGAGGAGGAGGAAGGCGTCTAGGAGGCAGTCGCCGGCGTTGCTGGTGGTGCACCGAAGCGCGGCTCTGGACTCTGGAAGGAGGAGGACGTCGGCGAGAGCGGCATGGAGCGCGTGTAGGGCGGTGAGACCGGAAGCAAGGGAAGAGCCTGCTGCGGCGGTGTCCTCGATCCAGGCGCGGATGGCGGCGATGTGGGCGTGGAGGTTGGCGAGGAGCGGGTGGGAGGACGTGGCGGGACGACTTTGAGAAGGACGTGGCCGGGGTGAGAGGGAAGGAGATGGAACGGCCGAAGTTGGGAGCCATTTCGATGGATCAGCTAGCTAGTTGCTTCTTCTGCTCTTTGTGTGTTGTTGCTCAGATGAGATGAGATGTGATTAATGGAGGAGACGATCGATGTGGTATATATATGCAGATGAAATGCAAGGAGAAGGAGGCAGGGTAGCTTGGCAAGTGGTGGTTGCACGTGTGGGACGCCTTCAAAGTCAAATCTCAACGCCACGCAACGCCGCGCCGGCGGTGGTGGTTCGCCGTGCATGTGCAGTGGCAGCGCTTAGGTGTCATGTTGGCAATCGACGAGGTAGCACAGGTGTTGGACAGACGTGCATGCACGCACGGTCAAAATAGTTGACCTGTGCTGTGACGCACACGTAGATGGCGATTAGCGCACGCAACCGGAAGGGCGACTCGGGCGACTCGGTCGACCACCGCTCCCCACACCGGAGTGGTCGGAGGGAGCCCGCCGACGACGAGCGGCGAACGGAAGACGGAAGAGAGGCGTGCCCTGCTCTCTACATCCCCAACCTCTTCGCGGCGGGGCTGCTCTGCTATCACCAGGGGACAATGGTGATCCAGAGAGAGATTGGCCGGATGCGGAGAACCGGTTGATTGACAGCCGAGGACTGCGAGACAGAGAGGTAATTTCATGGCGGTCAAGGATTTGGTTTCCGTGCCATTTGGCTTGTGTGGGGGATTCGCTCGATTGGGGGAGGGTAGGCGACGGGGAGGATTCCGAGGCAAACTACCGCCATGAATGCGGGCGGAGTGTGGGCAATAAATCCCCACCGCCCGGTGGCTGGGAAACACAACACATCCAAAATTCCACCCTCTCCCACCACAGCGAGCGAAACCCTACTCAGGAGAGCCGAGGCGATGGCGGATTGGAGGATGAAGATGGAGAGGGCCATGGTCGAGCTGGCGAGCGGCGACGAGGCGAAGCTGGCGAGGGCTCACGAGGTGGTGTCCTGGTTTACCACGAGGAGAGAGATGCGACGTGCAGCAAAGAGGGTCTTCAGGAACCTGATTGTGGAGGAAGACGAGAGACTCGCCCCCAACGGATTCACCACTCTGACGGGGGCCCCGGTGAGCTCTCCGGCTGCGTTGGTCTGGGCCATGGAGGAAACCGAGTCGGGAGATCCATCCCAGAGGGCGAAGTGGTGGTGATTCAGATCTCGTCGCCGCTACCCTGCGGGACCAGGGGAGTTCGTGGTCGGGGCGGTGATGGCGATCCCCACCCCAGGGACTCGCTGGGTTCCGATCCCGATCGAAGATAGCGAGGAAGAGCCGGATTCGGAGATGGAGGAGCCGCAGGAGATGCCAGATCTGGGCGAGAGCAGTGGCGGGCGGAAGAAGAAGCAGAAGGTGCTGGTGCCAAGGCGATCCCCTCGCTTCCTGCGCCGCTCACCTCGCCTCCTCGGCCTCTCCAAATCCCCAACGAAGTAGGTGTCTCCCCCGCCGGCAATCGCTTCTGGTTGCTGGCTGGGGACGACGCTGGCGAGGGGGCTGGGGACTCGCCAGAGGATTTAGGTAAATCTCATGTTCTTAATACAGCTTGTAGATATTTGCTTAATGAGGATATTGATCATAGTCCCGAGGGTAAATCTCAGCGCAAAAATCCTAGAAAAAAAAGGATGGAAAATGGTGTAAAAATGATAGTCCTAGCAAAAATAATTTGCGGGGAGGCAACATGTGAGGGTGATAAGGATAAGAATAAAAGAAACTATCCAGATGGATAGTTTGTTAAAAATCTCATGGAAAAAAATCCCAAAAATACCTGAAATTTGGTCAGAAATTGAGCATGATGAATTCATTACATATGGGGCTGATTGTGTGGTGGAGATGGGTAGCATTAGACAGGAAAATAAAATTCGTGAAAACAGTGATCTGGAAAGTTGGGCTGATGACATATTGGGCTGGGAAGGCTATAAGCCCAACCCAGAGGACAGTGATAGCCTGGGGGGGGGGGGAGGCCTTGAGGGGATGTATATAAACCCAAGAGCCTCGTCCCCTGTCGGGTCAGTCGAGCGCTTCGATCTAGAGTTAGGGTTCCACCTCCAGCCGCCACCCGAAGAAAAAGATATGAACAGATTTGGGGGGCGATTTGGTGGAGGGGGAGATTCAATAGGGGAGGTAGAAACAACTATCAGTACAGAAAGAAAGATGAAGGAGGCGATAGATCCAAAAACTTCACTGATAGAGAGACCATGAGAGACTGGGATCAGGGGAGCGGCAGAGATAATATGCAGAGGAGACAGGATCTACATCAAGAGAATAAAAACAAGAAGAAGAGCAGGAGAAGATGAAATCCAAGAAAGATAAAGAAAAAATGAAGATCACGCAACAAGGTATGGCTGATCCTGATAATAGCAGTGTTGGTAGTGGACTAGAGGTGATACAGCAGCAAAAACTCCTTTTTGTTTTGCTTTCTCAATTGACTCAAGGAGCTGCTTTGATGGGAGGTAACAATATGAGTGTTCAAGGAGGGGGTAGCATGTTTCAGCAGCAGGTTGGTGGGGAGGCAAGCAGGGGGGCCAGTTTGGTCCAGAATGGTGATTCCCAGAGAAATCAGTGGTCAAATAGAGTCAGCAATACTAAGAGAGATGCTATTGGTAGAGAGCAATTTCAGGGGAGAGATGGTGGGAAGAATAATCAGATCAATGAGGGGAGCAGAATGTTGACAGGGGGAGCAAGTAAACAGATTTGTAACAAATGCAAAGACACCAGACATGCCACCAAAGATTGCAAGTTAGATCACTGTGTAGTGTGTGGGAAAAGAAATCACATTACAGATGACTGCACCTGGTTGAGACAAATGAAACCTGTCCCCAAATTTGTTGGTTATGCTGCGAGGGGGCTAGGTGTGCTACTAGTCCAAAGTTCCAAAGACAACAATGAGATGGAGAACCCAAACCCGATGGCCCTAATCACAGTCAAATCTGGGATGCTGAATGAAACCCAACTAATTGATGGATTCAATAATATGTTCAGTTGGGGCTGGCAGTGGAGATGCAAAAAACAGGGAAGCAACACTTTTCTGATGAGGTTTCCAAACAAGGGAAGATTGATGGAGCTGGTTAATTGTGAGGATTTCAAGCTTCTGATCACTGGGGCTGTGATCAGTATCAAAAAATGGGCATTTGACTCACAGACAGTTGCAAAACTTCACACAGCTTGTGTGACCTTTGAGAAAGCGCCAGACTGTTTCAGACACTTCTTTGGCATGTGTGAGGTTGCTGCATCCTTAGGGCCAGTGCTGGAAATTGACATGGATACCATCACCCAAGAAAAAATCAGAGCTAAAGTGGGTATTAGAGACTCAGAAAAGATCCCAGGATACATTGAGATCACAGATAGAGACCTGAACATTTACAGAATCATGCCTAAGACGGAAAAAGTGGTGGAGATGGGCTGGTATGGTGAACATAAGAGACAACATTTGGGTGAAACAGGCATGGAATGTGTGGGGGAGGAAGTGAGAAAGAGACAGAAGAACTGGGATTCTGGAGACAGCAACAAGGAAAATGTGACCCTGGGGAGTTTGAGCTTGTCACAATTTGAGGAGCTCAAGAAAAGAAGTGAGGCAATTATGGTTGCACAACAAGAATACACCAAAGAGAAGGAGGCTAGGCAGAAAGTAGAAGCTGATCTGGCTACTGTCATCCAAAAAATGCAAAAGATGGAGGACGAAAACATCAGACAAAAAGCCCTTAAATCTCAAGATGACAAAAAGATTCAGGAAATGGGAGTGGAGAAGAAAAAGCTGGTGGAAATGGTCAACCAACAATAGGGGATGATTGCCAGATGTGTGGAGAAGATTGAGAGATGGGAGGAAAGAGAGAAAGAAATGGATGACATTGCTGAAAAAGAATTAGAGAAGATGGAAGAAGAAAACAAAGAATAAGACACCAGGATAAATGACAATGATGCTTATGTGGAGCCAGTTGATTATGGGGCAAGTCAGGAATCAGTGGATTCCTTTGCTGCCAGACTGGGGATAAATACTGAATAACATAAAGAAGAAACTGAAGTGGACAACAATTTAGAAGATCCTCTAAGAAGGTGTCGCAGACTTGCTAGCAAGCAAGATACAAAGATTGAAGAGCTGGCAAAGCAGAGAGCAGCAGACAAAGACAATTATGGTAAGGGAAATGATGAGGTGGTCATTAACCCCTCCCTTTTATTCATGGCTGATAAAATTGGTATTGATTTGGGATGTTCTATTGATATGATAAACCAAAACCTTGAAGTGATTGAGAAAATGGAACAAAGTAGTAGGGATTTTTACTTTACCATATAAAACAAAGAGAGGAAGGAGTAGTGCAAGATGAGAATATTCTCATTGACACTGGTGACCTTTCTATAAAAGATATATGCTCAGATGAAGATCATTCAGATGCAGAGATGGAGTTAGACTATTATGCCCATCTAAAAAACATCTTTGCGAGTGGAAAGACAAATAACACAGGATCCCCTGGGCTTACAGGGGGAAATCTGTGGTTTATATTGGAGGGAAAAAAAGGAAAAAAGGAAGGAAAAATGAAAGGGCTAATTTGGAATGTTAGAGGCATAGGGTCTGATTCAAAAAAATCCTTTATCAGAACTAACATATGTGATAAAAGAATTGATTTTGTGGGTTTGCAGGAAACTATAAAAAGTGACTTTCCTAAGAATGAGTTGAATAACCTTAGTGGTGGTAGAAATTTTGAGTGGCATTGGATACAACCAAGAGGGAGAGCTGGGGGCATCCTAGTTGGAATCAATAAAGACACTCTAGAGATTACCCATGTAGAAAAAGGGATGTATTTTATTAGAACTTTGTTACATGACAAAAAGCCAAATTTGACTGGAATCTGATCATTGTATATGGTGATGCTCAGGAGGGGGGTAAAGCTGCTTATATGGCAGAAATATCCAGAGTATATCAAAACAATGCATCTACCCCATGCTTGATGGGGGGAGATTTCAATGTGATAAGGAAATCTACAGACAAAAACAAACCTGGTGGGTATAATCACTGGAGTTTTGTCTTCAATGCTATCATTGAGCAAGCTGGGTTGAGAGAGCTTCCTTTAAATGGTAGAAAATTTACTTGGGCCAATAACCAGGCCGAGCCCACTTATGAAAAGCTTGATAGAGTGCTTATCTGCCCAGATTGGGAGGATCATTATCCCCTGACTGAGGTATTTGCATTAGAGAGAGAACTGTCAGACCATCCCCCTCTGATTGTTGATATAGGAGAGAACACATATACAACCCCTATTTTCAGATTTGAAAAATCATGGATGTTGAGGGAGGGGTTTAAAGAATTTGTTGTTAAAATATGGACTGCACAATACCATGGTGATATCATGGAATAGTGGCAGAGAAGGATGAGGATATTTAGGCAAAAAGTTAGAGGTTGGATTCTTAACTCTGATGCCTGGTATAGGAAGATTAAAAAAGAAATTTTGATGAAATTAGATACAATAGATAAGAACGCTGAGACTAGGAGCCTCTCTGCTCTAGATAGAGAAGAGCAACAAACCCTAAGAGCCCAACTGCACAGATTGTTAAAACAAGAAGAGATGAAGTGGTTACAAAGATATAAAGACAAAGAAATTAAAGATGGGGATTGTAACACAAAATACTACCACGCTAAGGTGAATGGGAGAAGAAGAAAAACAGAATACTATCTCTGGAACAAGAGGGGGTGATGGAAGGTGAGGAAAATCTCATCAAATATATAACTAAATTTTACAAAAAACTGTTTGGACATCCAGACACATCCCCAATTCAACTTAATGAGTTGGGTGGGCATTCAATTACTAGAGATCAAGCTGAGGAGTTGATCAAACCTTTTTCGATGGAAGAACTGAGGGAGGTGGTTTTTGGAATGGAAAAAAGAAAGCCCTGGGCCTGATGGATTACCAGTAGATTTCTACCAACATTTTTGGGATGTTGTCAAATGGGATTTAATGAAACTTCTTAATGAGTTCCATGAAGGGAAACTAGACATATGTAGGCTAAACTATGGGATCATTACTTTGGTGCCAAAAACCGAGGATGCTAAACAGATTCAAAAATTTAGACCAATATGTCTATTAAATGTTAGCTTCAAGATTATTACCAAAGTTCTGATGAACAGACTGAGTAAGATCATAAAACCTATTATCTTGCCTACTCATACTGCTTTTATCAAGGGGAGATACATCATGGAGGGGATTGTGTTCCTACATGAAGCACTAAACTCTATTCATCACCACAAACAAAATGCTATGATATTCAAAGTGGATTTTGAGAAAGCATATGACAAAATTAAGTGGCCATTTGTTTACAAAATGCTTAAAATGAAAAAAATTCCCAGATAAGTGGTGTGACATGGTTATGCATACCATGATAGGAGGGCAGGTTGGTGTGAAGGTGAATGACAAAATAGGACCTTATTTCAAAACTTATAAAGGGTTGAGACAGGGGGATTCTATGTCACCACTTTTGTTTGATGTAGCTGCTGATGCCTTGGTACTAATCTTAGATAAGGCCAAACAGGAAGGATGTGTGAAAGGGGTATTAACTGAACTGGGGAATAATGGGATAAACATGCTGCAATATGCAGATGACACTATTTTCCTTCTGGATGATAATGAGGAGAGTGCTAGAAATCTCAAGTTCATTCTTACAGCCTTTGAGCAGATGTCAGGTATAACTATTAATTTTCACAAAAGTGAGGTGTATCTTTTTGGAGAAGCTAGAAATAAGAGTGAGATTTATCAAGAAATTTTTACTTGTAACAAGTGGGAGGTCCCATTTAAATATTTGGGTCTTCCAGTTACTAATGTGAGGTTGGGGAATAAATTTTGGAAAAGTATGACTGAGAAGATAGAAAAAAGATGTGCCTACTGGCAAGGCAGACTTCTAAACATGCCAGGGACAGTAACTCTTGTCCAGGCCTGTTTGAAAAATATGCCTATGTATATGATATCCTTCTATCCCCTGCCAGTAGGAATCAGGAAAAAAGCTGATTTCTATAGGGCTAGATTAGTTTGGCAGGAAAATGAGGACAAGAAGAAATATCATCTAGTTAACTGGAAAACATGCTGCTTGCCAAAAGAATTGGGTGGCCTAGGAATTCTGAATCTTGAATATATGAATAAAGCCTTGCTAGCTAAATGGTTATGGAAACTAGAGACAGAAGATGGGATGTGGGCTAAAATTCTTTTAAACAATGTGAAAGAAAAGTGCATATCTGGTATTAAGAAGAAGCCTGGAGATTCTCATTTTTGGGGATCTCTGATGCAAATCAAAGACATTTATTATAAAAATGTCAAGAAAAAAGTAGGGGATGGCCTAAATACTAGGTTTTGGGAAGATTGGTGGGTAGGATCAAAACCTCTGAAAAAGGCCTATCCCAGTTTATATGACATTAATCTAAATCATGGCATTTCGGTGGCCCAGGCTATCAACATGAGATGGGTAGGGTTTGGGTTTAGAAGGAATCTATCTACAGATAAAAGAGCTCTTTGAGAGAGCCTGAAAAGTAGATGTGAAGAGGTGAGAATGTACGAGGGCAAAGATCAGCCGTTATGGATGCTGACAGCCAATAGACAATTCACTGTGAAATCATTATATCAACAACTGATAAAGACGGATGTAGGTTTCCCACACAAATTCCTTTGGAAAATAAAAATTCTGGCGAAAATTAAGATGTTTATGTGGCTGTTTGCCAGGAAAAGTACACTGAGTAGAGATAACCTTGCTAAAAAAGGATGGAAAGGGTATCAAAAGTGTGTTTTTTTTGGTCAAAATGAATCAATAGACCACTTTTTTTCTCTTGTTCAGCCGCAAAATTGCTTTGGAGTTTAATTAGATATTCCTTCAATCTAAAAACAACCCCGAAGGGGGCTGATGATTGTCTGGGCGCCTGGATCAGAAAATTCAAACAAGAAGATAGAAAGCTCGTGTTGGTTGGAATGGCAGCTATTCTCTGGGCTATTTGGAAATGCCGAAATGACATAATCTTTAGAAATAAACTGATCAATGATCCCATGAAACTAGTTAAACTAACTTGCAGTTGGATTGTGGATTGGGCTGTTTTGCAGAGAAAAAACCCAAGGCAAAATCTACTGATGTTGGGGGCAAGGCTCATCGAGCAAGTAGCAAGTGAGGTCTACAAAGCGTCATAAGGGTGGAGAGCTGGAGTCCGTCGATTGATGAACTGAAGCTACGCTACCTGAAGGCTTGAATTTACCTTTCTTGAGTAGTTCGATGGAGGCTGCGTCCTCGCTTAATTGGTCGCCTGTGACCATTTTGGTTCTGCTTTAGAATTTATAAGACTTTGCCGAGTTCTCGTTCTTTGAGTTCATCGGTGGTTTGGGGTAGATCTAATGGAGTAGGTTGTGCGTCTGTAGTTTTAACTGAATCTGGTGATGGTTTCGTTAATGAAATCGGAGCCCCCCCCCCCCCCCCCCCCCTTACTCAAAAAAAAAAAGACGCACACGTACACATGTACAACAGCTCTCACTCTGGTATTCTACACGCCGCTGTGCTGGACTACAACCATCTTCATTCATCAACGCGCGCGCACTATCACAGCACATGCTACGTGCAAATTGTGCTGTATAGCTCATGCATGGCAATATGGCATATTCGAATGCTGAGTGGCGACTCAGGTGATGATTCGAACCGAGTAGACCCGCAACAACCGGATCTGTACGTTCGATTTTGTCTCTTTTGCGTTGCAAGTTGAGAGACATAAAAGATTCCACATGTGGTTTCAGTATGTGGGATCAAGCCGATGGCAGCTAGAGCCAAGGCCAAAAGTAGACACGCATTTGAAATCCAACCTCTACGTACGTGCACATCATGTATATGTCTATCCATCCATTGGAGTTCATTTTTATACGTTGGAGCAGTGTAAGATTGTATTGATTAATCTGATAATGCATGTTGCACACGAATGGGTTGTCGTCGTCGGTCGTCTTTCAGTTAATGAATTCTTATCCGACTACGCACCGGCCTTCTGGTAGCGGCTACCAAACTTAATCAGTTCGTTTGTGCACGCATGCATCATTTTTTTAAAACTTTACAACAACTATCTCGAGCATACTGATTTTTGCTCCAGCCACCTAGTTGGGAGAGGTTACTCGTGTCGCTAAATGATTGAATTGAAGGAAATGCACGGGTGTCAGCCAATATACTTGCATGCTCTATTTATATTCAATTGACAGTGGATCATTCGTCATAATGCCCATTTATATTCATTTATACAAAATTAGCATGCTAGCAGCCATCTTTATTTTGCTACCGATTAGTCGTCCGTGGAGAGAGCTAGCCAACAACCAAATAACAGGGAGAGATTTGATTCGAGAACTCTTATTAGCAAGGATGGATTCTGATTACTCAATACAATACTACTCCGTACGATCCAAAATAAGTGTCATAATTTTAGTTTAAATTTGAAGGCATGCACTCGAAAACCTCTCTCTCCCGAAACCCATCTACGGGTAGGCCGCCACCAGCCTCTCCTTGCCGCCCCCGGATCACCACCAGTCAAAGCCCGGGCGGGGGGAGGATGGCGGCGGCGGCACATCCCTCCTTCGTGGTTCTCGGTGAGTGGTTCTCATGCAAGGCGCTCGGGTGGTTATAGTGGCGGCCTTGGCTGCCGGTGTTGGCCCGTGGCAGAGGGTGGCTCGTCTTCGGCGACTTCGGCTGGCACGGTGGCCGACTAGCATGGCTCCCAGCTGCTAGATGCTGCAGCTTCCGCGACAGTGTCCTAAGGAGGTAGATCTGGCCCGTCGGCTCTACCGGCGGTGTGGTTGGTGGTTCCTACGTGGTGGTGACACCCTCACGGCTAAGAAAGTGTTTGTGTCGGTGGGTTTGCAGGCTGGCGGTGCCTACTTGGCCCATATGCGGTAAATAGGGGCTCGCCTCCTTTGGCTCTTAAGGCGCCGATTTCATTAGCTAGCGCTCTCATCGCTCACTTTTGGGCTGGCCCACAACACGGAGAACTCGATTGCTCTTCCCTGCTAACGCCTTGCTTCGCTCGACAAATGCTTGTTAATTGGTTGACCGGTTGATTAGTTGACTTTTGGGGAAGAAATAATGTTTTATTTAATTTCAAATAAGTGATTTCTAAATTTCACAAAATTTGGGAAGTTTTTGGTGAATTTGGAAAAAGTTCATGAAGTTTAAAAAAGATGAATTCAAAAACAAAGTTCACGAGATTGAAAAAATTTCATGAATAAGAAAAAAGTTCTGGAATTTAAAAACGACGATGAAATTAAATTGTTCATAAGTTTCAGAAAGAGTACACAAGTTCGAAAAAGGTTCATTATTTAAAAAAATGTCCATAAATTTGAAAAAAATAAATAATTTGAAAAAAAATCACAAATTTGAATAAAATAAATAATTTGAAAAAAATCACAAATTTGAATAAAAGTTCAAGAAACAGAGAAAAAAGCTTCACAAATTAAAAAAGAAAAAGAAAAATAAAGAACGAAAACCTGAGAAAGAAAACCCGAACAGAAATGAACATGATCCAAGTCAGGGCATCTGGGAGACTTAGGTGAAGATGCCGTAGGAGAAGCTTGCGTTGCTGGCGGGCACCATGCCAGCTACCGAGCCAGTGAACGCTCTGCCGGACGAGGACGACACTTTGTATAATGGTGCACACGGGAAAATCTCTCCGATTACAAATCGCTCAAGGATTGGTATGTCTGCGTGGCTAGCGATTGACCTAGGGAAGAGTAAGCTTACAACTTTACAAGCTATGGTCATGGAGGTAGCTGACCTACTCGCTTCTTTTAGTTTGTCTGATCCACACTCGAACAGCCTGTCTCCCTAGATCAGATCATGGCTACATCACGCAAGCTAGCCATAGGTACGTGCAATAATGTGTGCAAATCTCATGGCTGTGACAACCCAACCAGATTCATCGATGCATTAATAGTACATGCTTAGCTTGATCAAGTTGCGATTGATTAACTGAGCTACTTGGATTCATTAGCTACCTTAGCTAGTACTACTACATTCATAGTACATGCTTAGTTTGATCCAATTGCTAATAATTAGCTGCGCAACTTGAGTTCATTAACTAGCTTAATTAGCCAGCAGGTACTGCCACTAAAACGCTTGAGACCCTAGATCGGAGAGCTAGGCAAGTGCATGCCCCAACTTGACCACTTGGATAAAATTAACTAGCTAGCAAGGCTAGATCAGGACCTGTTTTGCTGTTTATATCAACTCCTAGTGTCGAGCTTGACAGTGTTGATTAGCTGTAAGACCCACGGGCCGACAATATTAGGGCAAAAGGACGTATGGACAGTCAATAGATTGATTGAGCAAGTCTTCTCTTCACCCCTCTAGGATGAATTTGTCTTAATTGAGAAATGTATGTAGTTTGGTGTGGAAACCATCGAACTTAGTTCTCGCTAGCAACGACGCAACTAAAGTTCTATCCCTCGTTGGAGGTATTATGTGATGGGTGGTCTTTTTTCCTTCAGCGTTGGGAGCGGCTATTGGGAATCTTCACTCATCAACTAGAGAATTTTTGTTAAGAATTCTGCTGCTGGACAAGCTACAAGATGACTATGTTCTTACAAATATTCAAGCAACTCAGCAAGACCCAGGAATCATCGACCATTGATATCATCTACCAAAAGCTCCGGCGACACGCTTCAGCTCTTAGGGAGGAGAGCCCTGGATCTGGCGGATGATCATATCTTCATGCATTTTCTGAGTGTGGCATGTGTTTTGGCTCTTGAGCCAAGGATCTTTTCGGGTTTGTATTGGGTGTGTTGGCATTGAGCCTGTCCTTCTGAGAATTTGTTTCAAGTACCGTGTATTTTATTCTCATCGAACTAGGGTATGTTAAACCTTGAGGTCTCGGGTTCGCTAAAGTCGGGCAAGCGCCTCCTGTCTAAAAAAATTAGGGCAACCATTTATTGGAACCTTGTCCTAATTTCAGTTGTGTTATGGACAATGTTCACCACAGGGTCATCACACGTACAATATGATCAGTACCATGTTAGCAAGAAATGTACATATCTGTGGAATTTTTCCAAAACCACAATTTCCCTCCATACAAAAACAAGAAACCTAGCATGACTAGAGCTGCTAGCTGCTAGACTGGCTTGCTTTGGTGTTAAGATTCCCAGTGTCCCCTCTGACAGTGTTGATTAGCTGTGGTTCTAATATCAAATTAAGAAAATGGATTAACGACATCAGCGACGCAGTCAAAAACATGTAGGCGCTGCATCACGTTTATCGGTTTACCCCTTCTTGGACTACTTAGTTTGTTTAGTTTGAAGGTGTGACCAAGTTGCATATTTTAACTGTTCGGTTTTATGGGAGAAAATTGGTGTGCGTAAGTTAGGATCGATAACGACTGAATAGATCCAAAAGTAAACTTGTTAATTTGGCGATTATGGTTTCTTTTTGAATTTTTTGGGCGATTATGCTTCACAAAAGCTTGGATATATTGCTCTGAATTGTTGGCTGGAAATGAAACGGGCAAGTGCTTCACAAGAGCTAGGACATATTGCTCTGAGTATTATTCATGTCAAGATGCACAGGTCTGAACAAGTGTAGCAAAATGTTATTCTTTGTACTATATTTTTTCTTGTATATATGTACGCGCTGTGTAGTGACAAATTAATCAGCAAAACATACATGGTTTAGCTAATTATGTTCTTCTTCTTTTTCTTCTATGTATACATGACATGACTAGCTAGCTGACTAGATGGTGGGCGTCATGATGTTGAGCAGTGAAACTCTGGTCTGCACCACGCTCCTGAACACCATGTCGCAGGCGCCGTCGCACTCGTCGAAGCACTGCTCCAGCGCGTGCAGCCTCTCCACGGTCGCCTCCGCCGACTCGGGGGCGGTGGACTTCCTTGCGAACGCAGGAATAAACGTGGCCGTCTTCTTGCAAGACGACACCGCAGACGACATGGACGCGGCGGCCGAGAACACGGCCGCGGAGGCCGCAGCGCTGGCAGCGGCCGCCTCCACAAGAGCATAGGCCATCTCGGCCTCCTCGCCGCTAACGGCGACGAGGTTCAGGCGCGCGCATTTGGTGGAGACGGCGGAGACCGACGCGGCGAGGCGCGCGAGGTCCTTCTCTGCTCTGCGCTGGGAACTGGAGGCGGACGCGAGCCTGCCCGCGTCCCCTCTGCGGAGTGCAGTGCGGGACTCGGCGGCGGCCTGCCTGAGCTCTAGGAGGCACTCCTGGAAGCCCTGGTGCGCGTCCGCGAGGAGGAGGAAGGCGTCAAGGAGGCGGTCGCCGGTGTTGCTGGTGGTGCACCGAAGCGCGGCCACGGACGCTGGGAGGAGGAGGAGGTCGGCGAGCGCGGCGTGGAGCGCGTGGATGTTGGCGAGGCCGGCCTGGAGGGAGGCCGTGTCCTGGATCCAGGAACGGACGGCGGCGATGTGGGCGTGGAGGTTGGCGAGGAGCGGGTGGGAGGAGGTGGTGCCGGGGAGGCTGACGGAGCGGACGTGGCGGGACGACTTTGAGAAGGACCTCGCCGGGGTGAGAGGGAAGGAGATGGACCGGCCGAAGTTGGGTGCCATTTCGATGGATCGCCGGCTGGCTAGCTAGTTGCTTCTTCTTCCTCTTTGTGTTTGTTGCTGGTAGGTGCGGCAAGATGCGTGAGAAAAGAACTGAGATGAGATGAGATGAGATGTGAGAACTGAGGAGACCGTCGATGTGGTATATATGCAATGCAAGGAGGAGTGTGGCTTGACATGCAAGTGGTGGTTGCACGTGTGGGTTGCCGGGCAGCGGCGTGCGTGGGGGACACGATCCGCCGGTGGAGGGGAGGAGGAGGTTGCCGCGCGCGCAATGCGTTCAAAGTCAAATCTCAACGTACGTGCCAAAGCAACGGCAGCGAGCCACCATCTCCGTGCATGTGCAGCGGCCGCGTAGTGTGGATTAGGTGTCATGTTGGGGTTCGAGGAGCTAGCCCAGGTGTTGGACATGCTTGCACGCTCGCACGGTCAAGATGTGTGTATATATGACCTGTGGTGTGACGCACACGTACAACAGCTCGTACTCGAGCTAGACTGGCACTGTTAGGTGCTGGCGCCGTTGGACAGCCGGCAGCACATATGATTGGAGTAATGGAAGATGACTAATTGGGCAGGACAATGCAGCGGAACACGTACATCCACGATCTACCGTTGGATGGATGATGAGTCCAGGTCATCCTCAACGCACGCAACGTGCAAATTGTGCTGTTGCTCAAGGTATATTCGGTCCCATCTACGCAAGTTTTGGCATCTACGCACATGCGGGCACGGCTATTTTGGTGTACGTAGGCACGCCCACCGGACACGCGGATGGCGAGTGGCGACGAGATCGGTGGGAGGGATGAGCACTCCGCAACAATCGGATCCGAGCGTGCGTGTGATTTTGTCTTATGCGTTGCAAGTTGGGAGACATGAAATATTTCGTTTGCCGTTTCGTTCAGGGAGAGGAAAAACGCACACCACATGCATGAGTTGCATGTTTGCTAAACCTAGTTGGCTGAAAGTTCCTCTCCCGTCACTTGATTATTAACGATGCTGGAAACGGGAACAACGCCCGCGAAGAGAGCTACGACGTCTTAGATAGAACCGCGGAGGCGAGGAAGAGGGTTGATTGGTGCAGGTTGGAGGTGCGCGGTCTTAGAGAACACTAGACCATGATGGCGCGCGTTGCCGCGCCCGTCGATTTTTACAATAGTATGGTAGTCAATTTAGAAATATATGGAGACATGGAAATGTAAGTTATTATGTGTTAATGAAAAGTAACCACAAATCTAAAGTAGGAGGGTAACTTTTGTTTTACCCAATCACCATGATGAGCATATACCCTCTTGATTTCAGAACGATAAATTGGCACCAGCTATATTCGTTAGTTAACTACAAAAACCTAATGCATTATCTTGTAGACAATCTATTTATGAAGATCTAGAACTTATGCTTACTTCATAATCTTGCTAATTGGCATCATCGTGAAAACTTCTGGAAACAAAATAGCTTAACAACGTAGAAGAACATAGCGATGATGGTAATATAAATAGCATGCTGTAATTTTTGCTATGCATTGTTGCGGACGTTGTTGCAAGTGTGCATCAAAATTTGTTGAAGTTGTATATTATACATAGATGAGCGCACAAAGGACAACTAAATAACGGAAATGAAAGTATTAACATTACTGAATCAACAAATGTGAGGATTTATATATACCTCCTCAGAGCATATATCATATATCAGGAGAGGCTTTAATTGAGTAACAGTGATATGATCAGTTCACCTTTCAAGTTGGAAAACAATGCAATGTATCCTTGAGTATTGCCTCGAATTTGCGTAAATGTGAACAATATGCGGATCATTACAATACCTTACACTAACTATGAGCATATATACATATGGTCCATCTAAGAAGACAGGGGCTTCTATGCCTATCTCAAATATGCCGATCATTGTGAAATCCAATTGCATGGGTGAGTGGTTTAGGGAATATAGCACAACAGACTGTGAAACGATTTTAATTTAATTTAATTTAATTTGATCCCATCTTAGATGCTAATACACTACAAAAACTATAAATTGATTATTCAGACATTCGCAATGAAAAGAACAAATCAGGCAAAATAAGGTAAGTGTGCATCATCTTAGTAACATATCAATCTGCAGTAACATTACCAGGTTAATATGCTTACGATATTTGTCCCAATAATAAATCATATGGGTATAGATAAACATATTTATATTTTAATTCTTCAGTTCAATATTATATGACAATTTTCATACAGAAAGAGCTAAAGGTCTCGTAGAAAACTCCGTTCTTGTTGTAGAGGACGACAATGGTGGAATACTATGAAACAAAGACTTATACTCCTATGGACAAGAATGTAGTAACCAAAGGGACCGTAATGTGACAAATATTTCTTATATATAGCAAATATATTTAATGATTTTGATTGTTTATTGGCGTTCTTCATTGTTGCTATCTCATAAAGTCTAGATATCGTTTTTACTCTTCATAATTAACTACGCAAACACAAACACTATCTGTGACAAATTTAATCGAAATGATAGAATCAGCCTGTTATGCCTAATTTGTGGTATCAATTAGTCAGGATAAAACAAGATATTGCTGCCCCTAACTAATTCAATCTAGATCAAGAAATTTCTGCAGCATAAATCCTAGTGTGGATCAATATTATCACATAGAATAAATCTATGAAGGGACGACTACCCAAAAAATTTCTTGCCCATTGTCACTGTCGTCGGGCGTCGATGGCCAGGCTCAGCCATTGGTGTGATATAGCAAACTTATACACGGAATTGTATGTTGATATGTATCGAATTAGCAACCAATACATCAAAGCAACCTGTGCTGACTTGTTTGCTACTTTTCAGCTTCTTGTGAGCTTCAATCTTAAATTCACCAGGTAGCTATATATGGATACATAATAATAGAAAAAACTTTATATGTTTAATAATCTGATAACTTACTGACAGAAGTAATCCTCTATATTTCGTGGTCTAACTTTCATCAGGGCAAGCTTCAAAATAAATCTATTGACATCAAATTGCAGGAAAAGAGCATTGCAGGCTGAGATTTGGAACTCAGATTTGTGTGCTGTACAATTCCATATACAGGCAGCGTGGGCTCCATCGTCCATTTCTCCTCCTTATTCCCATCCTTACTTTCGCGGCAGGCATGGTTGACACTAAGTCAACAATTCATCTTCCCCCGTCTGCAAGTGTTCCCTCCTTCCTTCCTACACCTTTCCCCTAATTCTGCATCGAGTTATAATTTTTTATTGATGTTATTCATTGTACCCTGAAAATTAAAGCAGCTGGATCCATCGACTGGACTTTGGTTTCACTGAGTTGGCTTATTTTTCTGCATTGGAAGTTTAGTGAAAGTGATCTGATAAGCACAATATTGTCATATTCAGAATGTCACGTGGAGGCATCAGCACCTTGAACAATATTCCTATTTCGTTTGGGCATTTTGAACTTGCTAACTAACCTACTACATAGGGCAAGAACAACAGGCGGTACTGCAATCATTTCAACCAGTCATAGAGAGTGGCATCATATTATATGAATAAAAAGGTAAATACACGCACATAGTGAGATGGGGCACAAGTTAAACGAGGCATAAGAACATAAGAGCACACAGATACTAAACTGTCCATTGGCCACTGGATATTGGCAGATTTAGCTCCAAGAAAGAACAAAATCCGTCCTTCCTGAGAACCTGCAATCATTTCGAATTATTAGCAAAAGAACACATTCGTAAAAGGGGAAGCAGAGTGCAAAAACTCAGATGATTACCCTAAGTGCACTATTCTCTTGGTCAAAGAATAAGGCGAGCAGCAAGGGATAATCAGCAGATGTCTCTAAACTTTATAGAAACAATTCGAACAAAAACATTGGCACTAAAATCAGTTCATCACGTTGCAAATGGGTAATGCCTAAACCATTTAATCCAGTATAATGAGCTAACCTAGTAGAACGAACGTGAATTGTTTGTGAGGAGAAAGAACAACATCGATGAAATAAATTCTGAAAAATGAATGAAGAATTGGGGGAAGAGGGGGTGTAGGAAGGAGGGGGGTAGGAATAAATTAGAGACCTTAAGCCTGTCAAAAAAAAATTAGAGACCTTAAGCATCACCAATCGCGTCTGGAGAATCGTTTGTGGAAGGGGCAGCGGAAAGGTTGGGATTATATGGGTGAGCATGAATTAAAAATAATATGAACGGACAAACGAAACTTTACCTGCTTTTAATGGCCATTAACCACTCAATCAATCGCTGGCAATAGAACTCCAATCGACATACTGCTGTTCGCCACCACCGTGTCGCCCCCGTGTCGTCACCCGACCAGGCCGTTCATCGCGTCGGTCAGAATCCAGCGCGGTGGCCATGGGAGTCGTCCCTCCCGCATCGATCGGATCAGAACCCAGCGCGGTCGCGAGGAGCCGCCACGCGACCTTGAGAACCAAAAGAGGAAACATACCGACCTTGGCAGGCGGTTATGCACGCGTTGGTTGGCGCCGTGAGAGAAACATACCGCGTGGAGTAAGAAGATATACAATAAATTATGCGAAAGGAAGAAACGTTCATTTGACCCCTTGTTGCAGATCCAACGCTCACAAATTCGACTGCCCGAAACGTTTTTCTCAGACAGCCGAGAGATAGGTCCTCCCCTAGTTAATTTCGTAACGTGATGATTCTTATCTGGCTAGATCTAGCCTTCCGGGGTTCATGCCTATTGCTGCTCGTTCATGCCTACCAGCTAGGGTTTTCAGCGCCAAGATGTGGACCAGCTTTTAGTGCTGTCCTTTTCCGGTGATGGCGAAGGTCATTGGTGATTGGTAGTTGCGGCCAGGGCGGCATGTAGCAGTACAACCGCTTGCATTTTTTTATTTTCTGTTGCTTGTATAAGTATAGTCTTTTTATTGTTACTATTATGAATACAAGTAATGTATACCTACCGGTGTATATCTTAAAAGAAAAAAATGCAGACAAAACACACAGTACGAACACATATGCGATCGTACAACACTGCAAAATTAGACAATCATTTGGAATCCAACTACTTCCACACTAACTTCTTCCGTATCTTTATCGATCCATCAATCAATTGGGGGCACAATTATACGCTTCAAGCAGTGCATGTATGATTGTGTAGATTTGACACTTACTGAATGGTGCATGCGCACGAATGGGTTGTCGCCGTCTTACAACACTACTGATCATAATACATAATGTTGTACACAAATGGGGTGTCGTCGTCCTTCCACTCAATTATCTAGGAGCATACCTACCGTTCGTCTGGTAGCAGCTACTATCCAGATCGACCATACTGATTTTAGCATCAATTGAACCGTGCAGCCGACTAATTGAACTGCAGAAAATGTGCGGGTGTCGGTCAATGCACCAGCTGCATGCTCTGCCTGGCCAATCCTAGTAAGCTAATCATGCTGGTTTCGTAAACACTTGACGATGCTTCATTGTTGATATCTCCATGGATGCAAATACTTATTAGTATGCTTGCAGCCACCTCGATAAGATACTAATTAATCGTACAAGTGTCCTGGCCGGGTATCCCAAGAGAGATTTGATTCTAGAGAACTTATTTGTAACAAATGGTGTGACAGGGTTATGCACACTATTAGAGGGGGGGGGGGGGGCGGGATGTGTGATGGTCTAGGTTAATGACATAATTGGGGCATATTTCAGAACTCACAAAGGGCTAAGACAAGGGGATGCTCTCTGCCTTTTATTATTTGATTTAGTTGCCGGTGCTCTGGCCATTATTACGGAAAACTAAGCAAAATGACTTTGTGAATGGAGTGCTTGGAGGATTTCCACAAAGGGTTAAATATGTTGCAATATGATGATGGCACAATTTTTCTTCTACAAGATGATGAAAACAACGCTAAAAACTTAGAATTCATTTTGAGTGCTTTTGAAAAAATGTCTAGATCGGAGTAGCATATATAGCTAGACTGGAGTAAAGTGCATGCCTAGATCGGAGTAGGATATACAGCTAGATAGGAGTAAAGTCCATGCCTAGATCGGATATCGGAGTTGGATATGCAGCTAGACTAAAACCACTTGGATCAAACTAATGAGCAACTAGGAAGGCTATAGGCCTTAGACCGGCGGATAGTTCTGCTGTTTAGAATCCGACTGTCGTGTTTGGCTGCGCTGATTAACTGTGAACGACCGACGCTATTAAGCCAAATGGCGTACTGATCAACAGAGATAGATCGATACGCCATATCCTCCTGGATATTTGTTTAGTCTGGGGACGTAGTTTCACTCCATAATAACTCACTCTGACTGAAAAAATAAGTTTAACATTTTAATCAAACAAAACCACATACAAATTCAAAACCGAAATTTCGCTATATGTATCGATTTGTTCTCTATTTATACGAGAGTTAATATATTTCCCACAATCATTTAGTGCATGCGTTTCTAGCCGTGACAGTTCAACTGTCCATATTTTGATCCACTTGTTATTTATTAACAACACAGTTGATAAAGTCTATTAGTGTCAGAGAGAACCGTGTTTCAGTGTATGTCTGCTCGTAGATCAGGGAAGGCTTGTAGATCAAACTAGAACATCTAGACTGGCGCGCTTTGGTGTTAATTAAGATTCCCAGTGTCCCCTCTGACAGTGTAGATTAGCTCTCAATAAAACACTCATACATCATTAACTGATTTTGTTTAGGTTGCACATTTCAACTGTTCAATAAATTTTAGGGTACGGTGGTTGGTGTAAATTAGGAGTTAGGAAAGAATAGATTAGGAAATGAGATAGTTATTGTCCTATCTTTTAATTTATTTGGTGTTCTACACCATAATAGCTTGAGATTTTGCTCCTAGTTTATGCATTGGGGATGAAAACAAAATAAGTACAATATTTATCAAAGTTATTTTTTTCTTCGTAAAGGAGGGTAGAGACCGGCTCTGTATCGATTGATGCACTACAAATTGTTTTATGTCAGTGATTGTTTATTCGGCATGCATTTGAGGATGAATGTATTTTTGTTTTCTTATATGAGTTAGAACTTGAATTTGGTTCAGAAATTTTATCATTGTCACTTCCTAGAGAAATTCACTATCGACATGGTTAGCAGACACTGAGATCTACCGATCAATTTTATACCAGTTGCATGAATGAACAGTTTATGCATGAGTTCCATTGCAGTTTGCACAAAGTTCCCTCTGTAAACAACACAATGGAACTGAACAGACCTTAATTATGTATATTATGATCTCTGTAATGAAGTAGAAATCTAACAGTCTTGCTCGACCGAGACTTCGTTAAGTCCCAGTCGATACTATATCCGTGAGATCTTATTGAGATCTGTGCAAAAAATTTCTTTTCACCTTTTCTTTTTCTTCCTACTATATTATTGTCACTTGACTGAGACTTGGTTAAATCTCAATCAACTGAGACCTGACCACACCCGAAATCTAAGTATATAGACGATAGCAATCAAGATTATCTTCCCTTTACATAATATTTTATTTCTCTGTATATACTATATACTTATGTATACTGTATTGTGCGGCGGAAGGGCCGGCCGGGATCGAGGCCGTTGTGCGGATGGCGGCGATGTGGGCGAGGCCGGCCGGGAGTGTGGATTCGGCCGCCACCACCTGCACGAGGACGAGGCACGCGTCCTCTACGAGGCTGACTACCCTGTGCCGCCGGACATGCGGGTGCCGGGCACCTGGAGGCTCAACGTCGGCGGTGTCCCAGTGCCTCCAGCACCCACCGGAGCTGCTCGGCCCGCCGAAATCGCGCGCATCCGGTCCTCACTGCCGGAGCAGGCGCGGAACCAGCTGAGGTATGCCCCCGATAGCAACGCACTGTGGATGACGTACATCGACCGGCGCCACGAGGAGCTGCTCGCCTCCACCAACAGCGTCGAGCCCCGTGGCCGCCTCAACTCCGACGGGCGGCGCCAATGGTGGGGCGGCCCCGGCCGCACCCTCGACGCCGTCCTTGAGTACATCGAGGCCGGCAACACGCCGCAACTGGAGTACCCGGTGCCCCCCTCCTTCTCTCGTCGCCGCGGCAGCTCCTGGACCCCGCGGCGAATGGAGACGGCGATATCCTTGTCGTCGGGCTCCCCCTCCTCCGGATCGCCGGCGCTCCGCCCCGTAAAGCCGGAGCCACAGGAGATGCCGCTCAGGCGCCGCACCCGCGACGGCGCCCTCGTCATCAACGAGGGCGGCTGTGGCCCCTCTCCTCCCTCTTCCCGCCTCGTCAGGCCAAAGACCTAGCTGGGGCTTCTCCCCGTGAAGAAGGAACACGAGGCCATGGCCGCCGACGACGAGACCACCCTCAAATTGGGCGCGGGAGGACTACCTCAGCGAGGAGATGGCGTGCTAGCGCCGCGCCCTCGAGGAGATCGCCACTCGACGCCGCGGACGCGAGGAGGGTGGCGTCATCATCCTCGACGACATCGACGAGGAGGCGCCCGGTCTGTCCAACCTCCCACGCATCGGCGACCCTGGTCAGGGGTGCAGCAAGGATGGCGGCGACGATGACGACGGCGGCGACGACGACGACGGCGGCGGCGGCGACTACATAAAATCCTACAGGCTGCTCGGCATGTAGAAGGCGGGCGGGCGGCGGCTTTTAGTATTTAGTTGTTTTAGTAGTAGTAGTATTTAGTTGTTTTTAATTTATCTTTTCGGTTTTTTTTACAAATATGAATGAAATTGCCTAGTTTGGCCGAATTTGTGTTGTGTTTGGCTGAATTTCGGCCGAGTTTAGTTTTCAAAAAAGGCCGTCCCGGGCGGCCTTGGGGCGGCGGTTGGGAAACCGACCGCCCCCACGCCGATTTTTTCGCCGGCGCGCCCCTAGGCGGCGCTATTTTAAGCCCCTGATGGGCCGACCAAGTGGAGATGCTCTTAGGTGTCACGTCCGGCTAGCAGTGAAAATGGACGAAACTAGCCCTTTTTCAAAACTTCAATACAAAATGGTCCCAATCTAAAAGTATTTCTGAAACTGGCCCTTTTGCATATGACGCCCGGGGCTGAGGCGCCATGCTAAATATTTCCGAACCTCAAAGCTCGACGCAAGGCCATGGCATGTAGGTGTGGCTTAGGTGTCATGTCCGGAGCCGACGAGCTAGCATAGGTGTTAGAACATAGACAGCGTCAAGATGATCTGTGCTATGACGCACTGCCGGCTCCATCGGTACTCAGCATGGCCGGCCGGAGATAGTATGATTGAAGTAGTACTCATTGTGATCTACCGCGCGCTGGATGGATGACCAGGTCAGGTCATCAGCAACGCGCAGTAGGTGGTGGTGTGCGTTCGTGTAAATTGTGCCGTAGCTCCAGCCCTAGCCAGTCGCCAGCTTGCTACAACGCATATTTTCTGCTAGCACTTAATCTACACATGATCTTCTTAATTTCTACATGCACTTAGCTCATTGGGGTTGGGTAATTAAAGAGGAAAGAGATGGTAGCTTGCACCTTTCCAATGCATTTTTTTACTCAACTCCATAATCTGTCCTAAAATTTCTAGATGTACACTCTTCACCGGACGGAGGGAGTATTCGATCGCAGCGATCCATCTTGGGTGGCCGCCAAGACAGCCAGGATCGCACATGCGGGCACGATTATTTTTCTTTGTAGGCACGCCAATCAAGGCTGAGATCGATCGATGAGGCCCTTCCCAGTTCTCCACCGTGGATAGGTGCTAAGCATGCCACATAAACGAAAAACGACATGACACACCATTTAAGGAGGGGAGAGAGTACTTTGATGACCCGAGGAAGAACCAATGCCAAGCGCGAGAACTTAGGCAAACCACTTAAATGAAACAATTTCACCAATGCATGAAAGACTTTAGGTGCTAACTCATTAAATAAAGTGTGCTTAGCAACAGCAAGTTAAGCACCTATGCATTGGGAAGTTGAGTTGCTCAGGTATTTAATGCACTTAGCACCTTATCTAAGCACCTTTGCATTGGAAGAGGTATGAGATGATGAGACCTCCGCAACAATCGGTTCCGAGCGTGCGTGCGATTTTGTCCCTTTGCATTCTAAGTTGAGAGACATGAGAGATTACAAATGTCGCTTCATCTCGATAGCATCGACTGAAGAAACGCGGATCTTCACCACTTCTGGGCCGGCCCCTTCCCCTTCTAGTCATTTGTGCAGCCGTAGTCATCGGCGGCTAGTGGAGGATCGTCCGATTCATCGGATGAGTAGCCGCCACCGCCGTTGTCAGAGGAGGAGGTGGAGACGATGATGAGGCCCTTGAGGCGCCAGACGGCCCGGTTCTGCTGGCGCTTGCGCTTCGCCATCCGAGTCGCCTCCGTCGCCTTCTCCTTGGCCTTGCGCTCGGACTGCTCGATAGCTAGCCGAAGAGCCTTGGCACTCTTCCGGCGGAGCCGCCGAGTGTAAGCGACCGGCGGTAGACCCACACGAGAAGCCGCTCTTCCCCGTCGGGCTCCGCCAGTAACCCGCGGCGGCGCCGGACAGAGCTCTTCGCCACGTCCCTCTCCCTTGCCCGCTGCCTCTCGCGGCGGGTGGCGAGCGCATCCGACTCCAGCGTGCACGTCCGGGTTGGGGGCGGGCAGAAGCACCCATTGCTGCCCGCATGGGGGAGCAGCAACCAGCGGGGGCAGGGGACGGCCTGGGGAGGAGAGGACTGTGCAGCCCGTGCAGAGCCAAGCGCGGGCCGGGAGGAGCTAGCGCCGCCTTCCTCGCTGCGCCGGCAGGGGAGAGGCGAGGCAGCCGATCCGGAACTACCACATGTATCCACCTTGGACCTCTCGAAGGCAATGCGGAGGGCCAACTCGTCGTCGGAGTAAGAGGAGGAGCCGCTGCCGGCGCTTGACATGGTCGCCGCTGTCACGGGAGTTCTTGGTGTCGTCGAAGTGGATCGAATCAGAGAAACCAAAGGGAAGAAGAGATGGATTGAGAGTGGAGTGAGTTAGGGTTTCCGGATTGGGAATATTTATGGGGGAGAAGTGGGGTCAGGGTGGGCCGGGCTAACATGTCGGACCACTAGGCCCTATATTCGCCCTATATTTGAGCTGGATGTGGGGGATGCTGAACAGTCCGGGCGTTTGAGGGCCGATTGAGGCGCCCGTCTGGGTCGGAATTTTGTGACCGGTCAGTGACCGGATGGGCTGTCCGGCCGTTTGAGACCAGTTTGAGTGCTCTAAGCCACTCAATGCGAAGAAGCAGTAGGTGCACATGGGGTCAATGCGAAGAAGCAGTAGGTGCACATGGGGTCAAACTGATGGCAGCTCGATCTAACTGCAAAACTGGACACTGCACTGGGAACCCAGCCTGTACGTGCGCATCATGTCGCGGAATCGCTTAAGTTCTCCACTGCAATTATATGCATGATTGTTATAATTGGATACTAGCTACTGATAATAATGCATGTTGCACACGAATTGGTTGTCGTCGTCTTCCTTTACAATTTGTACTAGCTACGTACCCGCCGTCTGGTAGCGCAGCTAGCGGCCACTGGCAAATGTATCAATCAGTTCGTTTGTGCACGCACACGTGCATCTATTGTTTTACCGGGTTCAACCAATATATATCCAGATCGATCAACGGATTTCAGTGCTAAAACTTGCCTATAGAATGGTTGAACTGAAGAAAATTGCGGGTCTGTCGGCCAATATGCCTGCATGCTCTGCTAAGCCAATATTCCAAATGAACTAATCGTGCTTGTTTGGTATGCGCTTGAATGCTGTGGAGCATCGTACGTTGAGCTAGCTACCTAACGACTAGATATCACTAAGAGATTTGATTCCATACAACTTATTTGCACGCGCTAGTTTTCATAATTCAATGGTATATTTCTTCTGCTGTTGAAATGAGCGCAAGTGAGATTAATATAAGTAAATCTAGTGCATCAAAGTTAGTTTTAGCCCCAAATCTTTGGTTTTAGATTGAGACCCGTTCTCTCGCAAAAGAAAAAAGATTGAGACCCGTTCGACCAAATGTATGTAACTAGTGACTCATTAAACTCAAGGGACCAAAAACACACTCTACTCATTAAATAAATCAATACATGTATGTAATTAGTGACCATACAGGTAATTTTTACAGGTAGTTTGGAATAAACCAGATTTTAGTTTTAGCCTGAATTGTGTATATACACGGAGACATGACTTGTAAAATTTGACCAATCAAGCTGACATGGCGAGAAATGACTGTGTAGTGTTGACAATCGAGATTAGTCTATCTAGGATTGTAAATGCTACAGAGAGATGAGACGAGAAATATAGAATTCTAGGCGAAAATTAACTTAGCTGCAAGTTAATTTTTCTTTTCTTTTTTTGAGTTAAACTTAGCAACAAGTTCATGGAGATAATATGGACTTCTCTCATCTGCAAATTGTAATTAACCAGCAGACTTGCATACGGAGCAGAGATTCCATGAACCATCTCCGAATCAAGGATAGAAGATAAAGAAACATAGGAGACCTAGCCATGGATACATTAAGATAAACTACTTTGGGTCCAGCAGGACAATGATCATGTCCTTTATAAGAGGGGGCATTCCAGCACAGAAGATGAAACACTCCATCACCACATGATCAATTGCTAAGTTTGAATGGATTTCTTGTGTTTGGATCAGTGTTTGAAGTATATATGAGATTTGTATGGACGGCATATATATCAAGATATCCTAGCTTTTACTTTACTTCAATTACCAAAATGAACAACGGCAGGCATACTTCACTCCAAGTCTGATCGTTGGCTACTCACCTCAAACAATCCGTTTAAAGGAAATTGCATATTGCTATTATCCAGCGAACTTGCATAAGGATTAAGGAACTCATACCGTTGGAACTACAGTACGCATGCAATGAACTTACAAACATTGGCAAGAGACAAAAACGAAATGACAACACCTGTTCTTCTACTACTATTTTTAATAAAAGGGATTTCTCTCCGAGTTTAATCAAGGAAATAACTGGAAGTATGCACAGAGTTCCAAAAAGTATAGCATGTAAAGAAGTAGCAACATCCTGGAGGATACAAAGATAGCAATATGGAACATCCACCCAAAAAGACATCTTGTCGGAAACTTAACTATATGAAACATCCGCCCACAAGGACACATGCTACACCGTAGCCAGCAGGGGAGAAACGAAACTGAAGATATAGCAATTCGTCGCAAGCAAGACAATGTCATTGTTAAACACCCGGCTGCTGCGTCCAAGAGTCCTCTAGATCTAAGTCCAAGAGCCATCATTCCCTTTTCCTTTTTTTTTGCGGGAAAAAAGGAATTCTCATTACTCAAGGAGGCTTCTCAGCGAGAGCCAGGTTTATAACAAAGTCCATCCCGGCAGTAAGCCAGACTGCTGTGCGCGGAGTGCTACGGCCATAGGCGGCCAGCTCATGACTAATCATGTTCTGCAGATGGCTACAAAGAGTAAAAGAGATCTCCCTAGCATCGCTTCCAGCCAACCTACGAATCTCCTTTATAAGTGCACGATGTGACGATCTATCCATCTCGCGTGCTGTAATCATCGACACCGCCTCCGCGCTATCCAACTCAACCAGAATAGGTAGGTTAGATCGGTGCAAGGCCAGCTCCAAGCCTTCTCTGCACGCTTCTAGCTCCGCCTCTAAAGCGTTGTCGCATGTACGTAGCTCCCTACATGCGCTGTAGATGATCTCGCCTCTGTCATCACGCAAGATCATACCTCCTCCCGCCGCACATGTGGCCGCTATGTAGCTCCCATCCGTGTTCAACTTAACCCAGCCCGGCTGGGGCGGTACCCAGTGTGCGCGCACCTTGGGCGCCGTACTTTCTGGAGCGCGTGGTGGTGAAGACAGGACCACCATCTTCCCTTTCTCTAGGTTACCATCAGGATGTTGCTGTATGCACATGAGTGAGTTGATGTATCCGTGCAAAAAGCGTCGAGAGGCTTCGGCAGTGGGCGGCGCCTTGTCGTGTGTGATCTCATTCCGGACATGCCATACTCTCCACATGGTCATGAGCACCACCAGTCTCGCCGTCTCATCCAAGGGGTCCAGCAGTGAAAAGATCCACTCTGGGCCAGTGTTGACGATGGCCTCCACCTTGGGGATGTTCCAGTCCAAGGCCATAACTCGCCAGAGCTCTCTTGCCAGGGGACACCTGCAAAGCGCATGGAATCCATCCTCGCGTTCAACACCACACAAGGGGCAAATGTCAGTAAGCTCGAGGTGTCGCGAGGCTTTATTGGCCCAAGTAGCAAGTGAGTTGGTGACGACTCTCCAAGCGAACACGCGTACCTTAGGGGGAGCAGGGCACCCCCATATGATCTTCCAGATGGCGCGACGACCATCCGGTGCCCTGCTCGTGGTGGAAGCCGAAGGACGCTCGCGCTCGTCCATGGCCAGGCGGTAGGCGGACCGAACGGTGAAGATACCGTTCCTCTCCAGTGCCCATGCAATAATATCCTCGGTGACGCGGGTCGATGTACGGATACTGGTGATGACGTCGACATCCGCAGGGAGGAAGTAGCGGCGGAGCAGGTACATGCACCAGGACCCCTCGCCATCCAGGAGCTCCGCCACCCTCCTTAGGCGGCACGTACCCTGCAGGGATATGGGTTGGCGTGATATTGCCCCAATAGATGAACTAGCACTAATATGAAGAAGTCTTACTTTGCCGGTAGCACGCCAAGGATCATATCCTTCATATGAGGGGGGCAGCTCCTGCACAAGTGATCAAAGCCGTCCGTGTCCACCACCGCCCTCAGGTTGTCCGGACACCGGAGGAACTCGCAGCACGCCTTCTTCAGTCCATGACAACCGTGCTGCTCGGCAAGCGCCGGGATGCTCGTCACCATACCTACACCGATGTGCTCGCAAAGCTTCTTCTCGCACATCATCCTCAGCCTCTGGATATTCTACTTGTCCGCCGCCACGAGCAGGTGCTGCAGCAACACCATGTCCTCGTCATTGGTCTCCTCCTTCACTGCATACAACGTGTCACCGTAGATGAACCCTAGCATTGCCTTGAACACCGCCGCGTCCATGTCGTCTATCTGCACGACCGACGACGAGGTGCCTTCCTGCATTGGACCGAAGAGTGACGCCCTGAAGACAGTAGAGCGGGCTGCCAGGACGGAGCGGTGAGCAGCGATCGTCCTGCCACCAACACAGAAGACCACGTCTGTGCCCTGCCCGGCCATGAGAAGGTCGGTAAAGTTCTGTTGCATGTCGGACGGTGGCACCGCAACAAATCGAGAAGTGCCGCATGTTGGATTTAAGACCACGATGTCGCACCGGATGGTGAAACTGTCGTCCTTCAGGTGTTTCTCCAAGGCCTCTCTTTTCATGACCTTGACCTTACAAGTTCGTAAATCGAATATTTCACTGTCGTGGATACGTGCCGGATCTTGCTTGTCGGTCTCGTCAACGAAACTAAACTCGAACTGCGCCATCACAGGCTCTTTAGTGCTCTCGATGAGGGTAAGAACAAGTGTGACGATGCGAACATTGTCCCCACTTTTGGGCAAGAAGTGGATGCGCCAGCGTTGGCGCCGATGATGAATGAGTGAGACCTGATGGGTACGTGGTTTATTGAGTAACCCTGGACGACAAGCAAGTGGTATCCACTGGCCGCGCGGACGTTGAAGATGGGACAGGTAGTAAGTAATATGGGGGGGGGGGGGGGGGGGGGGGGGGGGGGGGGGGGACACACACACATAGAGAGAGAGAGAGAGAGAGAGGGAGAGAGAGATGCAGCAGCACACGAACCTACAATCGACGGAGGAGTACGTCACAGGCCGGCCAAGAACGGAAGGGCGTACGCAAACCATGCCTATACCTACACTTACGCCGGAAGTTCAACCACACTGGCGTCTTATACAGAGAGGATGAATTAATACGAGTACATGTGCCACAATGGCATAGTACTCAACGGTTGTCCACGAGCCTTGAAACAAGTTGAGATGCTCACCTATGGATGCATGTTGGTGAGAATTTCACGTTGTGGCTGTAGTTTAGCAGTGAGAATTGCATGTTGTGGCCGTGGAGACCTGTGCTCGAATCCCAGCAGCCACACTAATTTTTCTTTTCTTTTTTTCTTCATTGAGCTAGGGTAGTTCCTGCTGTCCACTTGACCATCGTCTAGGCGCCATGAGTGGAGAGCACATTGATTTAGATTGCTTTGGTGTTTTAGTCATGCTATGAGGTGTTCGGTTCGGTTGGGACGCGGCCTATGTGCTCCGTGTCCGTCCTCTTCGCCATTGTTTGCCTTCAGTTTGGGCAAGGCAAGTTGTGTGCCGATGTTGTCTTGGTGGATGTGGGTGTTAACCTCTCGATGTAGCACTTCACTGAAAGGCGTTGTATCGGTCATTTTGGCTACTCCTTCTATGAATATATGATACGCATGATGGTGCGTATTTTAAAAAAGAATAGCCCATGGATGCATGCAGGAGACCAAATTGCACTCGATAAACCAAATGCATGCAACGTGGCCATGACCAACCTAGCTAAAACATGACAAATGCAAGTACTCCCTTAGTCTCAAAATAACTGTCTTTGATTTAAAGTCGTACTAAATCAAAAATCAAAGACACACCAACACGATTGTGGAGCATGTGTTTCACAGGTTACGGCCCATCGAATGTCTCTTGGGGGAGCTGGTACACGTAGATGTGGGCATGCTGTAGATGCTCACCACGTAGTGACATGGAGGTTGGGGGAGGAGGTACGAAGGAAAAGAGATATCATTTGGCTCATATGATAAAAATGTTTTTACATTGAATCTGAGTTAATGTTTGCTTCCCTTAGAAATATGGAGGACAAGAATTAATTCTCTACTGGAACATCGTAGAATTTCTATAGATTTCATATAAATGGAAGAAGCCTAAACTCCCATGATAACAAGACAAGCATACAGTGGCAAAGAAAATCACACACCCATACCGAAAAGAAAAGAAAATCACACACATGAATTAATACAGATGTCGCTGAAATCTCATTAACAGAAACATTAGTTATTTTGATCTGACTTTAGGTTAGTTTTTGCCAAGTTTAAGTTTAAATTTAGCTTCATTTAATTGTGATCTAAATTCTGAGATGAGGAGCATATTAGTATCCACTAAAATTTCGGAACATCCTTTGCAATTATGAGGCTGAGGCTTGGCCCACACGCGAGTCTAGTGGGCAGGCTTCAGCCTGTTGAAGCCTGCCCTCCAGAAAAAGCAAAAAAAAATTACTGCTAGTTTGCATCGGCCCGACTCAACTTCTCCACCGCCCAGGCAAGAGCCCATGAGGAAACCTAGGGACCAGTTCTGTATGCGCCGTTCCTTCCACTCTCGTTCTCCCGTGCTCCTGGTTCGAGCGAACCTGACGCGCCGCCGCCTACCCACGCAGCGGCAGCCTCCGCTCATCCCGTCCTCCGGCCATCCCCGCCTCGCCATCCGGCAGACGACGCGCCCACCTCTTGCAGGCGGCTCCACGACGCGCGCGGAGCGCATCCAGCAGGCAGCAGCAGTCCGTCCCGTAGCATCAAGCACGACGGGCGACCTCCCCGTTGGCTCTTGGTTGGAGAAGCGGAGGCGCCGGCAGCCATCAGCGCCACGCCCTGCTCCGAGGAGGTTGCGACCCATTACTCGCTGCATCCAGTTGTTTAATTTCTAAATTATTGGTTTCTGTTGATTTCTCTATTAGTTAGTCTAGTGTCAATTACAGTTTGTCTGCAAGTTCATGAACTGTTAATTTGTTTAGTGCCAGTTACAATTTGTTTGCAGATTTGAAAATGAAGAGAAAGACTATGGATATGCATAGTTTTTTTGCAAGCAGTTCAACCCCTCCCCAAAGGCCTGCTCCAATCCCTACTGATGTCGAACCTGAACTTGACCCTACCAATGTGACTACAAACCCCCTCCGCTTAATTGCTGTGAGCACAATCCCAACTGAACCCACACATGAACCAACAAATGAACCCCCAAATGTTGAGAGGAATCAGACCACAATTGATTAGAGTACAAACCAACCAACACAACCTATACCAGAATTTCATCCAAGTCAAATTATTTCAGATCCAGGACTTAGAATACCATGGTTGCAGAAACTATCATGGTTGTGAATCTCATGATACCTCTAGACGGGGCCTGCTACATACCCCTCCCACATCACAAATTATCTTTAAATCAAACTTTGAACAAATTTAGGACATAACAAGTCACCGGGGTAAGTTGAACCTAGTGGTGGCTACACGGACTAACGAATTATTCTAATGAATCATAACTCATACAATACGTATGCTATGATTTTGACTATTCAAAGCCATTTAATGGTTGCAAAATACAATATAATTATTATAATAGAAAATTAAGTAAAAGAATAAGGGAAGTTCAAATGTCAAGTATATTACTTTTCCCAATAAGATTATTATTATGTTTCCTATATAGGTTGAGTAGTGTCTTACACATACATATGTGTGCAAGTTATAATTATAAAAGAAACATTTCTAGTTTTTGTTGCTATCGTTGGCCTTGAACTTGATCATGACGGAATAATATATATTCGCCAAACTTTAGTTTACTAGAATTATCATTAAATATCTCAATAGAAGATTCGAGAGTGACTATATGTCTGCCCTTAGAATGAATTAGTATGCAATTGTATGGAGTGGTAATAATTTCAAATGGGTGTCCCAGGTCAACTTTTAGGGGGCGTGAATAGTCATGTAAGAGGACATGCGAATTAGAATGCGTAGGTTAGTATTATAATTTATTTATTAAATACGAGTTGCCAATATTTACAACACCCCCCTTCACCCACCCCCCCCCCCCCCCCCCCCCCCCCCGCACACACACACACATTGACAAAGTCATTAAGGTCACCACATGCGACATAAACGTCGCCTTATATTGATAGAATGATATGCATTAACAATATACACATGCCCTCGAATCTGGAGTTTGATCTCTGGTGGCTCGAAGGTACAAAACTACCTTCCTAACCATCAAACCAATCGATGACTTACTATAGTTGGTACCAGAACATTTTGTTGCACCTGAAAAAACTTCCAAACAAAGCATTTTGTTGTCATTAATAATTTTTCGATGCTCAGAACCCCTGAATGTGCACCAAAGAAAACTACTCCTGAATTTGAATAAAGTTAACGAATTTACAAAAAGTTCATAATTTTTAAAATAATGTTCTGGTATTCCCGAATTTCTTAATAGATTTGGCAAATGTTCATGTATTCCAAAATAATGTTCAATTTTTTCAAAAAAATATTCATGAAATTGGAAAACTTGTTGCGAATTTTGAAAGTAAAAAGAAGGAAAAACCAGTGTACCAGCAGATTTAGAACAGGAAAAGGAAAATACAGTCGGCAGAAGAAGATCTAGTATGTTCCCAAACCAAAATTAACCACACGGCCTGAAGCGGCTATCTGCTGTGTGCGCTGGCCACGAGTAGTGCACTAAATAGGAAACACACGTGAATGACCTTGGTAATGTTGATGTGAATTTCCAATATGATGCACGGTGCGACAAATTTCTGGTGTATCGCACAGGCGCGAGAAGATTTTAGGAATGTTCTGGAGGAATCTGCATGGTTTTGAGTCATTATTTTCCTGTTGTTTCTTTACTGATTTTTCATTTTTTTATTTGGTTTTCTTCCTGGTTTTCCATTATTCATTTTCTTCTTTTCTTATCTGTTTTATTTTTTTATAAACTTCAAATTTGCAAAAAATGTTCAGTATATTAAAAAATTATACATAATTTAAAAAATTGTTGCCTTCGTCAGAACAGTTTGGAATTTGAAAAATTGTTCGATTTTCTATAAAATGTTTACATTTAAAAAAATATTGAAAATTGTTCATTTTTTTTCAAATTTGTATATTTATTTTAAAATGAGAAATTTATCAGAAATTTATAAAAACTTTTGGGAAATTCGAAAAACTACTTTCAAAATTGATTTGTAGTTTTTAAAAAAATATTCGTTTTTCGAAAAATGTAAATGTTGGTTTTTACGGATAAAGTTAGCTTTTTATAAGAAAATGTTCATTTTTCAAGAATTGTTCACAATTACAAAATGTTTCGCGTTCTTCAAGTAATAGTATAAAATTAAAATGAAAAAACTTCAAGGTAAGCATGTTGATGACCTTTGCTACGTCGGCCCTCATCGTTACATCTCCGGCTGCGAGGATGATTGTTGACACGGACGATGGGTTCCATGTGGACAGGCCCGGCCCATAGGGCGGGCAAACGGGGCGCTCGCCCTGGGCCCCCTGGAAACAGGGGCCCCGGCCCAGGTGTAGTTCTCTCTGTTTAGTTTTATACCCAGAAAAATACAGAGGGCCCAAAGTGAACCAGTCAGGCAAAGCCCACCACGCTGTTGGACATGTGCAGCAGTCACACGAACGAATTAATCAATCCCGACGGGATCTCGCTCTGCAGTTGGGCGTCTCCTCTTCTTCCCCAATTCCCGATCTAATCTCCAAGAACAGCGCCGCCCTTTCCATGCCTTTCTGATTTTGAGGTCGCGGCCAACCATTGACGGAGACAAATGGCGCAATTCCAGTCCCCAATTAGCTCTTCTTCATCCCATACATTCTTCTCCATCCCCACATGGTTGAGAGATGGTACGGGTTCTTCTTTGTTCTTTCAAGTAATCTCGTTCTTCAGTTTGACGATTAAATATTAAATAATGTCGATCCATGGTAACATAGGAATTATAATTTGGAGGTGATATGTCTCTTGTATTTGAGGATATTTTTCAGATATTACAGGCTGAGGTTTCCATGGATTCGTTCTTTTCTTGCGGCCGATCCAACCATCCATATTAAGGTGCTTTCCTTCCTTGACCATATATATCTTGAACAAAAATTGCACTTTTTGTATTTTTGTTGTGGAATATCTTCCAGTAAGTATTTTGCCAGTAGTGAACTGTGACTAGAGGAAAGAAAATAATGGGATTAAATTTGTTGATACAATATCTTTTTTAAAGGAATTCCCAATGGGAGCAATTAAAGTTTCAGAACCAGTGGTTATCCTTGGGAATTTGTGATATTGGTTTTGTTTCATTTGAACAACCAAATAATTTTTTTTGCGGGTAAACAAATAATTATTTAGATGAAGCCAAGATCATTGAGATGTAAATTGTTATATGGTACGGATTGGTTTCTTACTAACGAAAATAAGTGAAGTATTCATCTATGTGTGAGAGCCCTAAGTTTTAGTTTCGCCCCAGGGCCCCGAACATGCATGGACCGGCCCTGCACGTGGACTTGGCACAATCGGACTGCAAAACAACGCTGTGTTTTATATGGAAACGAACAGGATCCAAGTTGGGACATCCGGGAGACTTAGTTGAAGACGACGTATACGTAGGAGATGCTTGCATTGATGGCGGGCACCATGCCAGCTATGGATGTCGCGGCATTGCCGGTGACACTATTAGAAAAAAGGCTCTTAGTGGTGGATCTGTTTTTGCTATTAATGGCGCATTATAGGTGCGCTGCTATTAACACGCCACTAGTAAAAAATAGTAATGGCGCATCTCTGGTGCGCCATTAATATCCCAGATAATAGTGGCGCACCTGGTAGTGCGCCATTACTATGTCTAACAGTGCGCTATTACTATGCCTCCTAGGGGGCCATATTTACCTTCACGTATGCCCCAAGTGCGTCATTATTATGCCCCATAATGCGCCACTGGTATTTAGCCCTGATGCGCACTAATGCTTAATATGGTGCGCCACTACCATGAATATTAGAAATTATTATTTTTTGCTTTTCTGGTATTTGCACAGGTTACAAAATATCTGGTATTTGCACAGGTTACAAAATACATGATACACAGCACAGAATATAAATATCACACAATAGAATTCATCATATTAGTCTCCAAATTCGAAATAGCGAACAAAGTTCAAACATTAGCCAAGTTTAGGTCTCGAGACATTAGCAAAGTTCATCATATATATTAGCCGAGTTTGTCGTCACATTACAAAGTCGATATCGATCATCTAAACTACCATCACATAGAAGAGAGCTGCGGTGACGATGAGCATCATCGCGATAAAACTGGTTTTCATCCGGTTCCTCCTCCGCTCCCTCCTCTCTCCCGCTAGATAGCGCGCGTATCTAGCTTCCGCCTCCGCCCTAGTGGTGTACCCTTTGTAACTATTACCGCTGAAATGGTGAACCTGTCTCCGACACTCCTCCCAGTCGTCGTAGACTCCGGGAACCTTACCCTTGTACACGACATACGACGACATCTCTATGCACCAGACAAACAAAACGTTAGTAGCAATTCACAGACAATATATAAGCAATATATAAGTATGCAACAAAAGGATTGAAGGAAATATGCCCTACATGCAATAATAAAGTTATTATTTATTTCCTTATATCATGATAAATGTTTATTATTCATGGTAGAATTGTATTAACCGGAAACATGATACATGTGTGAATACATAGACAAATAGAGTGTCACTAGTATTCCTCTACTTGACTAGCTCGTTGATCAAAGATGGTTATGTTTCCTAGCCATAGACAAAGAGTTATCATTTGATTAACGGGATCACATCATTAGGAGAATGATGTGATTGACTTGACCCATTCCGTTAGCTTAGCACTCGATCGTTTAGTATGTTGCTATTGGTTTCTTCATGACTTATACATGTTCCTATGACTATGAGATTATGCAACTCTCGTTTACCAGAGGAACACTTTGTGTGCTACCAAACGTCACAATGTAACTGGGTGATTATAAAGGTGCTCTACAGGTGTCTCCGAAGGTACTTGTTGGGTTGGCGTATTTCAAGATTAGGATTTGTCACTCCGATTGTCGGAGAGGTATCTCTGGGCCCACTCGCTAACGCACATCACTATAAGCCTTGCAAGCATTGCAACTAATGAGTTAGTTGCGGGATGATGTATTACGGAATGAGTAAAGAGACTTGCCGGTAACGAGATTGAACTAGGTATTGAGATACCAACGATCAAATCTCGGGCAAGTAACAAACCGATGACAAAGGGAACAATGTATGTTGTTATGCGGTTTGATCGATAAAGATCTTCGTAGAATATGTGGGAGCCAATATGAGCATCCAGTTTCCGCTATTGGTTATTGACCGGAGACGTGTCTCGGTCATGTCTACATAGTTCTCGAACCCGGCCGTAGGGTCCGCACGCTTAAAGTTCGATGACAGTTATATTATGAGTTTATGTGTTTTGATGTACTGAAGGTTGTTCGGAGTTCCGGATGTGATCACGGACATGACGAGGAGTCTCGAAATGGTCGAGATGTAAAGATCGATATATTGGACGACTATGTTTGGACACCGGAAAGGTTTCGGACATTTATCGGAGTACCGGGGGTTACCGGAACACCCCCCCGGGAACTAATGGGCCTTGTTGGGCCCTAGTGGAGAGAGAGAGGGGCCGGCCAGGGCAAGAGGCGCGCCCCCTCCCCTTGAGTCCGAATAGGACAAGGAAGGGCGGGGGGGCGCCCCCCCTTGCCTTTCCCCTCTCCCACTCCTTCCTTCCCCCTCCTTCTTGGACTAGGAAAGGGAGGGGCACACCTACTTGGAGTAGGTTTCCGCCTCCTAGGGCGCGCCACCCCATTGGCCGGCCCTCTCCTCCTCCCCCCTTTATATACGGAGGAGGGGGGCACCCCATAGACACAACAATTGATCTCTTGATCTCTTAGCCGTGTGCGGTGCCCCCCTCCACCACAATCCACCTCGATAATATCGTAGCGGTGCTTAGGCGAAGCCCTGCGTCGGTAGAACATCATCATCGTCACCACGCCATCGTGCTGACGAAACTCTCCCTCAACACTCGGCTGGATCGGAGTTCGAGGGACGTCATCGAGTTGAATGTGTGCAGAACTCGGAGGTGCCGTGCGTTCGGTACTTGATCGGTCGGATCGTCAAGACGTACGACTACATCAACCGCGTTGTGCTAACGCTTCCGCTTTCGGTCTACGAGGGTACGTGGACACACTCTCCCCTCTCGTTGCTATGCATCACCATGATCTTGCGTGTGCGTAGGAATTTTTTTGAAATTACTACGTTCCCCAACAGTGGCATCCGAGCCTGGTTTTATGCGTTGATGTTATATGCACGAGTAGGACACAAGTGAGTTGTGGGCGATACAAGTCATACTGCTTACCAGCATGTCACACTTTGGTTCGGCGGTATTGTTGGATGAAGCGGCCCGGACCGACATTATGCGTACGCTTATGCGAGACTGGTTCAACTGACGTGCTTTGCACACAGGTGGCTGGCGGGTGTCAGTTTCTCCAACTTTAGTTGAACCGAGTGTGCCTACGCCCGGTCCTTGCGAAGGTTAAAACAGCACCAACTTGACAAACTATCGTTGTGGTTTTGATGCGTAGGTAAGAACGGTTCTTGCTCAGCCCGTAGCAGCCACGTAAAACTTGCAACAACAAAGTAGAGGATGTCTAACTTGTTTTTGCAGGGCATGGTGTGATGTGATATGGTCCCAGTTCCTTCGGAAATGGTAAGATCTTTGGCGCAAGAAGAAGGGGCGACCCATATCATCTTGACTTGGTTCTGCTTCCCCTCTTTTTTTAAGAAAGGCATGATGCTATATTTTATTGTATGAGATGATCATGTTTTTGTAACCGAGTTATCGGCAACTGGCAGGAGCCATATGGTTGTCGCTTTATTGTATGCAATGCAATCGCCCTGTAATTGCTTTACTTTATCACTAAGCGGCAGCGATAGTCGTAGAAGCAATAGTTGGCGAGACGACAATGATGCTACGATGGAGATCAAGGTGTCGCGCCGGTGACGATGGTGATCATGACGGTGCTTCGGAGATGGAGATCACAAGCACAAGATGATGATGGCCATATCATATCACTTATATTGATTGCATGTGATGTTTACCTTTTATGCATCTTATCTTGCTTTGATTGACGATAGCTTTATAAGATGATCTCTCACTAAATTTCAAGATAATAATGTTCTCCCTGAGTATGCACCGTTGCCAAAGTTCGTCGTGCCAAGACACCACGTGATGATCGGGTGTAACAAGCTCTACGTCCATCTACAACGGGTGCAAGCCAGTTTTGCACACGTAGAATACTTAGGTTAAACTTGAAGAGCCTAGCATATGCAGATATGGCCTCGGAACACTGAGACCGAAAGGTCGAGCGTGAACCATATAGTAGATATGATCAACATAGTGATGTTTACCATTGAAAACTACTCCATTTCACGTAATGATCGGTTATGGTTTAGTTGATTTGGATCACGTGATCACCTAGATGATTAGAGGGATGTCTACCTAAGTGGGAGTTCTTAAGTAATATGATTAAATGAACTTAAATTTATCATGAACTTAGTACCTGATAGTATTTTGCATGTCTATGTTTGTTGTAGATAGATGGCTCGTGCTGTTGTTCCGTTGAATTTTAATGCGTTCCTTGAGAAAGAAAAGCTTAAAGATGATGGTAGCAATTACACGGACTGAGTCCTGGAAGCACCGCTAGGTGCCAAACCTGCTGCAGGAGCAACACCAGATGTTATGAACGTCTGGCAGAGCAAAGCTGATGACTACTCGATAGTTCAGTGTGCCATGCTTTACGGCTTAGAACCGGGACTTCAACGATGTTTTGAACGTCATGGAGCATATGAGATGTTCCAGGAGTTGAAGTTAATATTTCAAGCAAATGCCCGGATTGAGAGATATGAAGTCTCCAATAAGTTCTACAGCTGCAAGATGGAGGAGAATAGTTCTGCCAGTGAGCATATACTCAGAATGTCTGGGTATAACAATCACTGGATTCAACTGGGAGTTAATCTTCCGGATGATAGCGTCATTGACAGAATTCTTCAATCACCGCCACCAAGCTACAAGAGCTTCGTGCTGAACTATAACATGCAAGGGATGGATAAGACGATTCCCGAGCTCTTCGCAATGCTAAAGGCTGCGGAGGTAGAAATCAAGAAGGAGCATCAAGTGTTGATGGTCAATAAGACCACCAGTTCCAAGAAAAAGGGAAAAGGGAAGAAGAAGGGGAACTTCAAGAAGAACAGCAAACAAGTTGCTGCTCAAGAGAAGAAACCTAAGTCTGGACAGAAGCCTGAGACTGAGTGCTTCTACTGCAAGCAGACTGGTCACTGGAAGCGGAACTGCCCCAAGTATTTGGCGGATAAGAAGGATGGCAAGGTGAACAAAGGTATATGTGATATACATGTTATTGATGTGTACCTTACCAAAGCTCGCAGTAGCACCTGGGTATTTGATACTGGATCTGTTGCTAATATTTGCAACTCGAAACAGGGACTACGGATTAAGCGAACACTGGCTAAGGACGAGGTGACGATGCGCGTGGGAAACGGTTCCAAAGTCGATGTGATCGCCGTCGGCACGCTACCTCTACATCTACCTTCGGGATTAGTATTAGACCTAAATAATTGTTATTTGGTGCCAGCGTTGAGCATGAACATTATATCTGGATCTTGTTTGATGCGAGACGGTTATTCATTTAAATCAGAGAATAATGGTTGTTCTATTTATATGAGTAATATCTTTTATGGTCATGCACCCTTGAAGAGTGGTATATTTTTTATGAATCTCGATAGTAGTGATACACATATTCATAATTTTGAAGCCAAAAGATGCAGAGTTGATAATGATAGTGCAACTTACTTTTGGCACTGCCGTTTGGGTCATATTGGTGTAAAGCGCATGAAGAAACTCCATACTGATGGACTTTTGGAATCACTTGATTATGAATCACTTGGTACTTGCGAACCATGCCTCATGGGCAAGATGACTAAAACGCCGTTCTCCGGAACTATGGAGCGAGCAACTGATTTGTTGGAAATCATACATACTGATATATGTGGTCCAATGAATGTTGAGACTCGCGGAGGGTATCGTTATTTTCTCACCTTCACAGATGATTTAAGCAGATACGGGTATATCTACTTAATGAAACATAAGTCTGAAACATTTGAAAATTTCAAAGAATTTCAGAGTGAAGTTGAAAATCATCGTAACAAGAAAATAAAGTTTCTGCGATCTGATCGTGGAGGAGAATATTTGAGTTACGAGTTTGGTCTACATTTGAAACAATGCGGAATAGTTTCGCAACTCACGCCACCCGGAACACCACAACGTAATGGTGTGTCCGAACGTCGTAATCGTACTTTACTAGATATGGTGCGATCTATGATGTCTCTTACTGATTTACCGCTATCATTTTGGGGTTATGCTTTAGAGACGGCCACATTCACGTTAAATAGGGCACCATCAAAATCCGTTGAGACGACACCTTATGAACTATGGTTTGGCAAGAAACCGAAGTTGTCGTTTCTTAAAGTTTGGGGCTGCGATGCTTATGTGAAAAAGCTTCAACCTGATAAGCTCGAACTCAAATCGGAGAAATGTGTGTTCATAGGATACCCAAAGGAAACTGTTGGGTACACCTTCTATCACGGATCCAAAGGCAAAACATTCATTGCTAAGAATGGATCCTTTCTAGAGAAGGTGTTTCTCTCGAAAGAAGTGAGTGGGAGGAAAGTAGAACTTGATGAGGTAACAGTACCTGCTCCCTTATTGGAAAGTAGTTCATCACAGAAACCGGTTCCTGTGACACCTACACCAATTAGTGAGGAAGTTAATGATGATGATCATGAAACTTCAGATCAAGTTGTTACTGAACCTCGTAGGTCAACCAGAGTAAGATCCACACCAGAGTGGTCAGGTAATCCTGTTCTGGAGGTTATGTTACTAGACCATGACAAACCTACGAACTATGAAGAAGCGATGGTGAGCCTAGATTCCGCAAAATTGCTTGAGGCCATGAAATCTGAGATGGGATCCATGTATGAGAACAAAGTATGGACTTTGGTTGACTTGCCCAATGATCGGCAAGCCATCGAGAATAAATGGATCTTCAAGAAGAAGACTGACGCTGACGGTAATGTTACTGTCTATAAAGCTCGACTTGTTGCAAAAGGTTTTCAACAAGTTCAAGGGATTGACTACGATGAGACCTTCTCACCCGTAGCGATGCTTAAGTCTGTCCGAGTCATGTTAGCAATTGCCGCATTTTATGATTATGAAATTTGGCAAATGGATGTAAAAACTGCATTCCTGAATGGATTTCTGGAAGAAGAGTTGTATATGATGCAACCGGAAGGTTTTGTCGATCCAAAGGGAGCTAACAAAGTGTGCAAACTCCAGCTATCCATTTATGGACTGGTGCAAGCCTCTCGGAGTTGGAATAAACGTTTTGATAGTGTGATCAAAGCATATGGTTTTATACAGACTTTTGGAGAAGCCTGTATTTACAAGAAAGTGAGTGGGAGCTCTGTAGCATTTCTAATATTATATGTGGATGAAATATTGTTGATTGGGAATTATATAGAATTTCTGGATAGCATAAAAGGATATTTGAATAAGAGTTTTTCAATGAAGGACCTCGGTGAAGCTGCTTATATATTGGGCATCAAGATCTATAGAGATAGACCAAGACGCTTAATTGGACTGTCACAAAGCACATACCTTGACAAAGTTTTGAAGAAGTTCAAAATGGATCAAGCAAAGAAAGGATTCTTGCCTGTGTTACAAGGTGTGAAGTTGAGTAAGACTCAATGCCCGACCACTGCAGAAGATAGAGAGAAAATGAATGATGTTCCCTATGCTTCAGCCATAGGCTCTATCATGTATGCAATGCTGTGTACCAGACTTGATGTGTGCCTTGCTATTAGTTTAGCAGGGAGGTACCAAAGTAATCCAGGAGTGGATCACTAGACAGCGGTCAAGAACATCCTGAAATACCTGAAAGGACTAAGGATATGTTTCTCATTTATGGAGGTGACAAAGAGCTCGTCGTAAATGGTTACGTTGATGCAAGCTTTGACACTGATCCGGACGATACTAAATTGCAAACCGGATACATGTTTTTATTGAACGGTGGAGCTGTCAGTTGGTGCAGTTCTAAACAAAGCGTCGTAGCGGGATCTACATGTGAAGCGGAGTACATAGCTGCTTCGGAAGCAGCAAACGAAGGAGTCTGGATGAAGGAGTTCATATTCGATCTAGGTGTCATACCTAGTGCATCGGGTCCAATGAAAATGTTTTGTGACAATACTGGTGCAATTGCTTTAGCAAAGGAATCCAGATTTCACAAGAAAACCAAACACATCAAGAGACGCTTCAAGTCCATCCGGGATCAAGTCCAGGTGGGAGACATAGAGATTTGCAAGATACATACGGATCTGAACGTTGCAGACCCGTTGACTAAGCCTCTTCCACGAGCAAAACATGATCAGCACCAAGGCTCCATGGGTGTTAGAATCATTACTATGTAATCTAGATTATTGACTCTAGTGCAAGTGGGAGACTGAAGGAAATATGCCCTAGAGGCAATAATAAAGTTATCATTTATTTCCTTATATCATGATAAATGTTTATTATTCATGCTAGAATTGTATTAACCGGAAACATGATACATGTGTGAATACATAGACAAACAGAGTGTCACTAGTATGCCTCTACTTGACTAGCTCGTTGATCAAAGATGGTTATGTTTCCTAGCCATCGACAAAGAGTTGTCATTTGATTAACGGGATCACATCATTAGGAGAATGATGTGATTGACTTGACCCATTTCGTTAGCTTAGCACTCGATCGTTTAGTATGTTGCTATTGCTTTCTTCATGACTTATACATGTTCCTATGACTATGAGATTATGAAACTCCCGTTTACCGGAGGAACACTTTGTGTGCTACCAAACGTCACAACGTAACTGGGTGATTATAAAGGTGCTCTACAGGTGTCTCCGAAGGTACTTGTTGGGTTGGCGTATTTCGAGATTAGGATTTGTCACTCCGATTGTCGGAGAGGTATCTCTGGGCCCACTCAGTAACGCACATCACTATAAGCCTTGCAAGCATTGCAACTAATGAGTTAGTTGCGGGATGATGTATTACGTAACGAGTAAAGAGACTTGCCGGTAACGAGATTGAACTAGGTATTGAGATACCAACGATCGAATCTCGGGCAAGTAACATACCGATGACAAAGGGAACAACGTATGTTGTTATGCGGTTTGACCGATAAAGATCTTCGTAGAATATGTGGGAGCCAATATGAGAATCCAGGTTCCGCTATTGGTTATTGACCGGAGATGTGTCTCGGTCATGTCTACATAGTTCTCGAACCCATAGGGTCCGCACGCTTAAAGTTCGATGACAGTTATATTATTAGTTTATGTGTTTTTATGTACCGAAGGTTGTTCGGAGTCCCGGATGTGATCACGGACATGACGAGGAGTCTCGAAATGGTCGAGACGTAAAGATTGATATATTGGACGACTATGTTGGGACACCGGAAAGGTTCCGGAAGGTTTCAGACATTTATCGGAGTACCGGGGGTTACCGGAACACCCCCGGGAACAAATGGGCCTTGTTGGGCCCTAGTGGAGAGAGAGAGGGGCCGGCCAGGGCAAGGGGCGCGCCCCCTCCCCTTGAGTCCGAATAGGACAAGGAAGGGGGGGGGGCGGCGCCCCCCTTGCCTTTCCCCTCTCCCTCTCCTTCCTGCCCCCTCCTTCTTGGACTAGGAAAGGGAGGGGTAAACCTACTTGGAGTAGGTTTCCCCCTCCTAGGCCGCGCCACCCCCTTGGCCGGCCCTCTCTTCCTCCCCCCTTTATATACGGAGGAGGGGGCACCCCATAGACAGAACAATTGATCTCTTGATCTCTTAGCCATGTGCGGTGCCCCCCTCCACCACAATCCACCTCGATAATATCGTAGCGTTGCTTAGGCGAAGCCCTGCGTCGGTAGAACATCATCATCGTGACCACGCCGTCGTGCTGACGAAACTCTCCCTCAACACTCGGCTGGATCGGAGTTCGAGGGACGTCATCGAGTTGAACGTGTGCAGAACTCGGAGGTGCCATGCGTTTGGTACTTGATCGGTCGGATCGTGAAGACGTACGACTACATCAACCGCGTTGTGCTAACGCTTCCGCTTTCCCCTCTGGTTGCTATGCATCACCATGATCTTGCGTGTGCGTAGGAAGTTTTTTGAAATTACTACGTTCCCCAACAAGGATCGGAAGAGAAAAGCAACACATTAATAGCACGATTCATGGTCCTACTAATAAATAGCATCGATTACATATAAGTTGAACGACTGTCCAAACTAAAGAGACATACAAGTTCATTAAAGTTTAATTACAACATGAGCTAATCGATATTTCAGAACTACATAGCATCATTACTTTCGACTCGACTCAGGGACCGGAGCGTGGATGAAGCCGCCGTCTTTCGTGATGGTCATGAAATCGCGATCGTTGTCAGCCTGCATTTGTAGCGTTGTTTCTATTTCACTATTGGACGGTTGATATTTGAGGTAGAACTGCCCCGAGGTACGAAGGACATCTTGATGGATGATTTCCGCAAACTCCGACTGGATGCGAAAGAATTCTTGTCTGATGTCCGTGTCCTGGATTGCCACAAGCGTGCGGCCCAATCTTTGAGATTAGTTGGTAGCAGAAGGTGATTATGGTCCCGTACGATCGCCCGCATGTGATGGAGGGCGTAGTAGGCATCCTTCTGACCGCCAGGCGGCTGCTTGACGCAGGGGAACGTCGTTACGTGGGTGAACACGTGCTTGCCGTACCTACAAATTGGCCTCCTGAAGGTGCCTCCAGATTTGGCGTAGCCGGAGAGAGCATCATCAAGAACTTTCTTGATATTTGTGTAGTCTTTCTTCGACTGACGGTCCAAGTCGAAATACGTGGCCATGGAATATTTCGGGCTTAAGAGGATGCGTGTGCAATGTGTGTCACTACACAAAACACGGAATGTTAGGAAAAAAAAGAACGATCGAAATCTAAGAAATCACATGTTACGGGGCGGTGAGGGGATGACTTACTCGGGGAAGTAAGGCACGAGGAAGTTATCCTTATCTGGGTTCGCCAGAATGACGCCTTCAAGGTATGAACTCGCGACTTGCCGGTCCCCAGCGCTGCCCAAGATCTTGGCACGCATGTAGAAAGGGTCGACTATCACGATGTCCGGGGTCTTGTCTCTAATGATCCGCATCTCCATACTAAGCGAAAATAGCCGAATGAAGGTGTAGTGCAGCGGATGAAGGTTAAACATAGCGAAGATATCATCAAACCGCAGGACGATCATACCCCCGATGGTGCTATCGACAATGCCCTTGCCCTCTGGCACCTTGACCACGAAAACCGGGTATGCCACATCATTCTCGGAGAGAGGCCACTTCTCCAAAGAAAGAACACTGTCATGCAGACTCCGCATAGCACCGGTTGCAGCATTGAGCAGATTAGTCGGTAGCATCGGCCTACCCGCCACATGCACCCTCCTCGAGATATCCTTAGGTGAAGGTGGCCCGTCCTGAGCACGGATCGTACTCGGTGCCGGCTGGCTCACACCCTTGTTATTTTCTCTTTTCCGTCCCTTCTGCTTCTTCTGCTGTAATGGGATCGAGTTCTGCTCAGAGACCACCTTCTTGAGTGTGTTGGGGCTGATAATATTTCGCACCTCGGCTATCTGAGGCTCTGTGAAGGCGGCAGCTGGAGGCGTCTCCTGAGAACTGAACGCCAGACGACGCCTGTTGCAATTGGGTTTCTCCGCGGTACCAGCTAGATCGCGATCGTCTTTTGCAGGGTTGGGTTCTTGAGAAGGAGGCCCCAAGAATTCGTCATCGTACCCATTTTCGTTGAAGTACTTATCGACGTTGGTAAATGTACCGTCGTCGTCGTCCGGATCCTGTGCCATATGCATGTCCGGATCAGCTGACGGCGGTAGCGTTGCGGCGGTCTTGCCATGGCTTGGCGCCGGCACGACTGGCGGTGTTGTCTGTGGGGTGGTGTCCCCCGCCCCCAAACGAATCTGGCTCTGCGGCCAAAGCATGGACCAACTTATGCAGGCACTGAGGGTCATCACGTCATCTTCGTCGGCCCCAGGGGGTCGATACGGAGGTAACAAGTCGTCGCAGCCCCACAGCACCCGAACCAGTTGAACCCTATACACGGTGGGTGGCATCGGATTACCGTGGAACACGCGGTTGCCCGGTTGAATGATTCTGGCCTTGGCAACATCGATCAACTCGCCGTCCACGAAGTGCAGGAGAGTGGATGGAACGTCGGCGGCGCTCTGCGAAAACATGTAGGGCGTTAGGGATGCCCAGTCAAAGGCAAGGAGATGAAGTCATCGGCCGAGAGTCTTAGTTACCGTGATGGCATCGAGCTCGGGTAATGTCGAGGCACCGCCAACGGCGGGCGTGCAAGTGACGGAGGGGCCGCTTGCTGCCGAGGTGCCGGCCGGCGTATTCTTCCCACACCCGGGTGCATTAAGCTCCAATGCCGGCGCCGACGCCGGAGACACCAATGGCGCCGGCGCGTTGTGCGAGTTGCTGCCCGTGGAGCTGGGAATTGAGGGCGGCCCCTATTGGCCAGCCGCAATCCACGCCAGCAGCCCCTCAATCAAGGTAGGCACAATGGCGGTGATCGTCGCTCCCAGTTGGTCTCGCACTTGCTCTTCGACTATCTCCGGAATCCGTGCCACTTGTGCCTTGAGTTCTTTAACCTTGCGCTCCTGGCTTTCCAAGCTGGTCTTTCTCTCCTTTCACCTAGTGTTATAGTATTCCGACCATTTCGTGGCCAAGCCTTTGCCGGTCACACGACCAGCTGACGACCGCTTAGTGAACTTATCCTTGTGTTTCATTACGTTCAACGCCCTATTTAAAGTGGTGTCCCAAGGGGAGCTCTGAGACGACCCCGCGCTACTGCTTTCAGTGTCATGCGGAAGGAACGTGAACCATTTAGAAATTTGGCTTCATTAATTAGAATGCAACCATATGGAGCTAATTACGCGGGGCTGTATTCCTTACCAGAACAAGCTCAAGCGCCTTGGTCTTCAGATCCGTGGTAAGCTCCTTTGTTACCGGGTCCACCTTGTACGGGGCCCTGACATAGTTCCTGGTATGCTTGTCACGGTATTTATCGAAGAGGGGCGGTAGGCCTTGCTCGGCACGCTTCGCGTCCTCCTTGTCCCATATAGGTTCCGCCACTCTGTAACCGCCGGGACCGAGTTTGTGGACCCCTAAGTTCAAGTCCCGCATATCTTTCCCCCACTGACTCGATTCCGCAGATGCGTTGCTCTCGCACTTGATCTTGAACTCCAGGTAGTCAGCTTCGCTGATCGAAGGATTTGTCTCCTTGATCTTCTCATAACTATCACCTCTTAGAATCCTTCTTTTCAGCGCGGCTCTCCAAGTAGCCAGGGCCGTGCTCATCTTCGTGAGGGCGGCACTGTTCACTTTATTCCCAGAGGCGTGTGTTTGCGAAGTCACCGGGGAACTTGTATCGTTCGTGCAGCTTCGTGAAGAGGAGGTTTCACAAATTCCCTCGGTCACGATGCCTTAGGTTCTCGGTGTTGATCGAGACAGTGCTCCGGAGAATGCACCCGAGTTATCCCGCGTACCCACTGACTAATTCTTTGGGCGCTGTTGGATGCCCACTGGAGGACACTTCAGTAAATTCCTCCTTGACAGTGCCGAGCATGTTCGGGCGCCGGTCCTTCCGTTGCCTCTTCGGTTGGCTGCCATCTGTGCGTGCGCTGCCATCATCAGTGGTGGCATCCTCGGCGGCACCATCAGTGGTGTCATCCCCGACGCCACTAGGGGTTGTGTAGTCGGGATCGGTGTCTTCTGCGGCGTCCTCATAGCGGTGAGGTTCTTCCTCCATTTCCTGGGGCAGCTCCTAGAATGGCTTGCCCGAACCGCCGGCCTCATCGTTGTTGGCCATGTTCGCTCTAAATAGGAAAAAGGGCTACTAGAGTTACTGGATGAGATCAGGGTAGTATCTATTCTTCAAAAAAGGTGAATAGACTTAACAAAGCAGCAAAAGGAGCAGGAACACAAGGCCATCAACAGTAGGTTGCAGATGACATTAACCAACTTCAATAAGTTCTCAAGATAACCTAGTTCTCAAGGGATGTGTCCAGAAAGTTGGTTGCTCTCAAGATCCAAGGTTGTGAGTTTGGTCAAATTTCCTAGGCAGCTTGGGATGGAACCTGTTAGTGTGTTGTAGCAAAGCCACAACTCCTCTAAGTTCTCAAGATAACCTAGTTGTCGAGGGATGTGTCCAGAAAGTTGGTTGATGTCAAGATACATGCTGATTAATTTTTGTTTCGGTTGAGAATCGGGCACCTTCTAGGTCAAGAAAATTGGGCATGACCTTTGCTAATTTTCTTGACCTAGGAGTGCCCCATTCTCAACCGAAACGGAAATTAATCAACATTTCAGGAGAAAGGGGTCATTTCACATAAGGAGAAATGGATCATTTCATCTAGCTGATGCCAGGCAATCAAGATACATGCTGATTAATCAAAATTGGGTAATGATAGCAACCCTACAGTTCATAGAGTATTTTCATAAGACTTGATGGATTCAGCTAGAATCCAAAAACGGTGAAATGCTGAAGAAGAGCAATCTGGTCTAATTGATCCCTGGAAATTACAGAATGTTAAACTATGCATGGAAAAACAACAATCAGGACAGGGAAAGTACTATGCAGCTAATAGTCTTTAAATGTTTCATGAATCTATCACCAGAGACATTAACAACATCAGAAACATGGATATGGAGTTAATCTGATCAGTGTGGCATGACAACAGTTTTTTTTAATAATCATGTTCATGTAGAATCTTCTTTACTAGCAGCTTCATGGAAGTTAATCAAAGCAAATTACACTTCACTGACTTCAGTACTGAAACAATCTCAGTCACTCATTAGTTAAAATCACAATCTGAGCCAGCCTTTTTTTCCATGTCAAGATCTAATAATTTGGCAAGTAGCTTAACCAAAGCATCATCAAGTACAAATGTTATGGGGTATCCACTAGTAGAAAACTGGGCTTTGGTCACAGGGCAATATTCACATTAGTCCCGGTTCAGTCACGAACCGGGACTAATGTGAGCATTGGTCCCGGTTCGTGCGGCCAGGGGCCTGTCGGGCCTCGTGGGGGCATTGATCCCGGTTCGTCCGGACCCTTGGTCCCGGTTGGTGGGACAAACCGGGACCAATGGGCCACGCTCCTGGCCCACCACCCTTTAGTCCCGGTTCATACCACAAACCGGGACTAAAGGGCTGGTCCTAGTTGCGGCCAGTGTTTAGTCCCACCTCGCCAACCGAAGGGCGCTCACACCAGTTTATAAGCCCGTCCCTCTCTGCCTTGTTGAGCTCCTCTCAAAGTGAAAATAGATGCCCTTATATAGGGAATTTGACCTAAATTCACAGTAAATTTCTTTGAATTTCATAGAAATTTATTATGAATTTAGGTTGAATTTTCTCTATAGGCACATCTATGTTCATTTTTTTATAGTAAATAAAAATAAATAAACCTTAATAAAATAAAATAAAATAAACTATAGTAACTAAAATAAATAAACCTTAATAAATTAAATAAAAATAGCAGCAATAAAATAAATAAAAATAGCAGCAGTAAAATAAATACAAATAAAATAATTAAAGTAAAATACATAAGTAATTAGAAATAAAATAAATAAGTTTTTTGTTGTAAGTAGAAACAAAACAAAACAAATAAAGCAAAAGAGAAAACAAAAAACAGAGAAAAAAATTATGCCACCTACTGGGCCACCACCGCGTGAATACGACTTGAAACCCATCCGTGGGCCAGGATTCAGGCCCGCAGAAGGCCCAGTAGGCCCCACAGGCAAAGAGAACGGTTAGGCCCGAAAGCCTGAAGTTGAGAGGAGCTCGAGAGGGTGGGCGCAGCAGCGCTTATAAACCACTCTCGAGCCCTCTCAACTAGCGAGGTGGGACTAAACTTTTGACGCGGGGCAGCACAAGGGCTTTGGTCCCGGTTGGTGCCACCAACCGGGACTAAAGGGGGCATTGGTCCCCGTTCGTGGCACCAACCGGGACCAAAGGCCTTTAGTCCCGGTTGGTGCCACGAACCGGGACCAAAGAGTTCGCTATATATACCCCATCGCCACAGCAGAGCACTCCATAGTGCTTTGTTTTTTCTGGCCTGCGAGGGGAGGGCATTTGGGTGCTCTAGCTCACCTCCTATGCACATGAGGTGTTCGATGAAATGTCTGAGCCACACTAGTTAATCTTTCTCCTCTCGAAACTCGACCTCCGAGCTCCATTTCCCCCGAGATTTGTCTAGGTTTAGCGGTCCGTCACGTCCCGTCCCCGTCTTCACCGCCGTCGATCGCCCGCGCCGATCTCGTCGCCAGCACCTCCGTGGTGAGCCTCTTGTTCTTATCTTCTTTCTGAAAGGAAAAAATTCTTACTTTAGATAGTTACTTGTCTAATTTTGTTACTTTTATTATTCCTTCTTATTACATAGTGCGATGGTTTTGGTATCCGCCCCCGTCGGCCCTCGTCCTGTCTATGATTCGGATGTGGTATATATTATATTTTTATAACTATTTGGTTCATTTATTGTTTATGACAAATATACCGACCAACGTGACATAGATTTTATTTATCTAGGAGGTGGTTGAACCGGAAATTCTAACCGACCCTATTGTCGAGAGGTTAAATTTAGTTGAAGAAGAAAACAATTACTTGAAGGAAAAAATAAAAAAAAATTGAGGAGGAGAAGATATATTGGAGTTGCATGTTGCGGATGTCGTCGCTGATCACAAGATCAAGATGGATGCAATGCGCTTGAAGATTAGAAAGATTAGAAAATATGCCATTCATACCGAGGCTTGGTATCATTATGCCGTTGGATCAATTGTTACCTTGGTTGCGATTATGATCGCATTTGTTTTGGCATTGAAATGTTTTACATAGTTTCAATGTATGGTTTAATTAATTAGATGCTCTGGAAAGCTATATATATGTTGTTAGATGAGAACTATGTATGTACTTTGGTTTTAATGTGATGATGAACTTCTATTAATTTGGTCACTTAATTATCTATTCATGATGTTCTTTAATGGTTTTTGACACACTTAATTATATATAATGCTCGCAGATGAACCGGCAATGGATGTACAGTGACAGACACACCTCCGAGTACATTAAGGGCGTGCATGATTTTGTCAAAGTGGCTGAGGCAAACAAGCAGAATGGTTTTATGTGTTGTCCATGCCCTATATGTGGGAATACGAAGTCTTACTCTGACCGGAAAATCCTTCACACCCACCTGCTTTACAAGGGTTTCATGCCACACTATAATGTTTGGACGAGGCACGGAGAAACAGGGGTTATGATGGAAGACGGCGAAGAAGAAGAGGACGATGACAACTATGTGCCCCCTGAATACGGTGATGCTGCAACGGGGGAAGCTGCTGAAGATCAAGAGGAACTAGACGATGTGCCCAATGATGCTGCAAGGGGGGAAGCTGCTGAAGATCAAGAGGAACCAGTGCCCGATGATGATGATCTCCGCCGGGTCATTGTCGATGCAAGGACGCAATGCGAAAGTCAAAAGGAGAAGCTGAAGTTCGATCGCATGTTAGAGGATCACAAAAAAGGGTTGTACCCCAATTGCGAAGATGGCAACACAAAGCTCGGTACCGTACTGGAATTGCTGCAGTGGAAGGCAGAGAATGTTGTGCCTGACAAAGGATTTGAGAAGCTATTGAAAATATTGAAGAAGAAGCTTCCAAAGGATAACGAATTGCCCGACAGTACATACACAGCAAAGAAGGCCGTATGCCCACTAGGATTGGAGGTGCAGAAGATACATGCATGCCCTAATGACTGCATCCTCTACCGCGGTGCGTACAAGGATCTGAACGCATGCCCGGTATGCGGTGCATTGCAGTATAAGATCAGACGAGATGACCCTGGTGATGTTGACGGCGAGCCCCCCAGGAAGAGGGTTCCTGCGAAGGTGATGTGGTATGCTCCTATAATACCACGGTTGAAACGTCTGTTCAGAAACGAAGAGCATGCCAAGTTGATGCGATGGCACAGTGAGGACCGTAAGAAAGACGGGAAGTTGAGAGCACCCACTGATGGGTCGCAGTGGAGAAAAATCGAGAGAAAGTACTGGGCTGAGTTTGCAGCTGACCCAAGGAACGTATGGTTTGGTTTAAGCGCGGATGGCATTAATCCTTTCGGGGAGCAGAGCAGCAATCACAGCACCTGGCCCGTGACTCTATGTATGTATAACCTTCCTCCTTGGATGTGCATGAAGCGGAAGTTCATTATGATGCCAGTTCTCATCCAAGGCCCTAAGCAACCTGGCAACGACATTGATGTGTACCTAAGGCCATTAGTTGAAGAACTTTTACAGCTGTGGAATGGAAACGGTGTACGTACGTGGGATGAGCACAAACAGGAGGAATTTAACCTGCACGCGTTGCTGTTTGTAACCATCAACGATTGGCCCGCTCTCAGTAACCTTTCAGGACAAACAAACAAGGGATACCACGCATGCACGCACTGTTTAGATGACACTGAAAGTATATACCTGGACAAATTCAGGAAGAATGTGTACCTGGGCCATCGTCGATTTCTTCCGACCAACCATCAATGTCGAAAGAAAGGCAAGCATTTCAAAGGCGAGGCAAATCACCGGAAGAAGCCCGCCATGCGTACCGGTGATCACGTTCTTGCTATGGTCAATGATTTACACGTAATCTTTGGAAAGGGTCCTGGCGGACTAGCTGTTCCGAATGACGCTGAGGGACACGCACCCATGTGGAAGAAGAAATCTATATTTTGGGACCTACCCTACTGGAAAGAGCTAGAGGTCCGCTCTTCAATCGACGTGATGCACGTGACGAAGAACCTTTGCGTGAACCTGCTAGGCTTCTTGGGCGTGTATGGGAAGACAAAAGATACACCTGAGGCATGGGAGGACCTGCAACGTTTGCACGAAAAAGACGGCATGCCTCCGAAGCAGTATGAAGGTCGTGCCAGCTACGCGCTTACGAAAGAAGAGAAAGAAATCTTCTGTGAATGCCTGCTCAGTATGAAGGTCCCGACTGGCTTCTCGTCGAATATAAAGGGAATAATAAATATGCCAGAGAAAAAGTTCCAGAACCTAAAGTCTCATGACTGCCACGTGATTATGACGCAACTGCTTCCGGTTGCATTGAGGGGGCTTCTACCGGAAAACGTCTGATTAGCCATTGTGAAGCTATGTGCATTCCTCAATGCAATATCTCAGAAGGTGATCGATCCAGAAATCATACCAAGGCTAAGGAGTGATGTGGCGCAATGTCTTGTCAGTTTCGAGCTGGTGTTCCCACCATCCTTCTTCAATATCATGACGCACGTTCTAGTTCATCTAGTCGACGAGATTGTCATTCTGGGGCCCGTATTTCTACACAATATGTTCCCCTTTGAGAGGTTCATGGGAGTCCTAAAGAAATATGTCCGTAACCGCGCTAGGCCAGAAGGAAGCATCTCCATGGGCCATCAAACAGAGGATGTCATTGGGGTTTGTGTTGACTTCATTCCCGGCCTTAAGAAGATAGGTCTCCCTAAATCGCGGTATGAGGGGAGACTGACTGGAAAAGGCATGCTTGGAGGGGACTCAATAATATGCAGGGACGGATATTCTTGGTCTCAAGCACACTACACAGTTCTACAGAACTCTACCTTGGTGACCCCATATGTCGATGAACACAAGAACGGTCTGCGCTTCAAACACCCGGAGCAGTGTGACGACTGGATTACATGTGAACACATCAGGACTTTCAGCAGTTGGTTGGAAACACGTCTCAGAGGTGACACCACTATTTGTGATGAGTTGTACTCGTTGTCCAGGGGACCATCTTCGACTGTATTGACTTACAAAGGATACGAGATAAATGGGAATACATTTTACACGATCGCCCAAGATCAAAAGAGCACCAACCAAAACAGCGGTGTCCGCTTTGATGCAGCAACCGAGAGGGGAAAGGACACATATTATGGTTACATAATGGACATATGGGAACTTGACTACGGACATGATTTTAAGGTCCCTTTGTTTAAGTGCAAATGGGTCAATCTGTCAGGAGGCGGGGTATAGGTAGACCCACAGTACGGAATGACAACAGTGGATCTGAACAATCTTGGGTACACTGACGAACCGTTCGTCCTAGCCAATGATGTGGCACAGGTTATCTATGTGAAGGACATGTCTACCAGACCGAGAAAAAGAAAAGATAAGGAAGCGAATACATCATACGATGAGCCAAAGCGCCACATAGTTCTTTTAGGAAAATGGGACATTGTGGGAGTGGAGGGCAAGACAGACATGTCTGAAGATTACGAAATTTTTCATGAAATTCCTCCCTTGAAAGTCAAGGCTGACCCAAGCATCCTAATAAACGATGAAGATTATCCATGGTTACGGCGCGATAAGCAAATGACACAAGCGAAGAAAAAGTGAAGACTTTCTCCCGCAACTATTATGATGATACCATGCCAACTTTGTAACAGACGAGTATGATACCATTGTCCGTTTTGTACACGAAGTGCATCTAGTTTTTGCCGTAACCCTCTCAACTTTCCTGCACATGCTATGTGGATGAAATGATGATACCATGCCAACTTTCAACCTTTTCAGAGTTCATTTGAAATGCTTTTCAATTTTAGGGTCTTATAGCTCAAAATTATTAGTAAATGCATAAAAAATAACAGGCCAAAAATTAAAAATTATGGCACCTACTGGGCCACCACGACCTGAATACGATTAGAAACCCATCCATGGGCTAGGATTCAGGCCCGCAGAAGGCCCAGTAGGCCCACAGGCATGTACAGAGAGGTTAGGCCCGTAAGCCTGCTTTAGAGAGGAGCTCGACAGCTCTGGCGCACCGCACCTTATAAAGAGGTGCGGCTCTCTCAGCTAGCGAGGTGGGACTAAACTCACCACCACGCCGCTGTGCAAGGCCATTGGTCCCGGTTGGTGCATGAACCGGGACCAATTGCACCCTTTGGTCCCGGTTGGTGCCACGAACCGGTACTAATGAGGCTGTGGCCCCACGAGCACCTTTAGTACCGGTTCGTGGCACGAACCGGTACTAGAGTTTCTTACTAAGCAGTTTTTTAGTCCCACCTCGCTAGCTGAGAGGCACTAGGAGCGGTTTATAAGCCCTGAGTGCAGAGACGATGAAGAAGAGGCGCAATGCTCACGTTGCTTAGCTTCAAGCCTTGAGGAATAAGGTAGACTGCATGGAGCTATGTGTAGTGCAGTCTACACTATTCCGAAAGGCTTGAAGCAAATCAACGAGCATTGCGCCTCTTTTTTATTTTTAATAACTTATTACAACTCCGGACTTCTTGTGTTCCGACAAAATAAAATAAACTTTAATGAAATTTATGAAACTAAAATTATCAAAGTATTTTCTGTTCAAAACATTATAAGAAACCTCTAGTATTATTGAAAATAAAATCATATAAAATTGATGCAACTAAAATTATCGAAGTATTTTCTGTTCAAAATCATTAAAAGCAAAAAGAATTTTCATAAAGAACTTTTTTTGATAGAAACTTTAATAGCAAAAAGAATTATCATAAAGTAAAATAAATAAGTAATTAGAAACAAAATAAAATAAAATAAATAATTTTTTTGTTGTAAGTAGAAACAAAACAAAATAAATAAAGCAAAAAAGAAAACAAAAAAACTAAATACAGCAAAAAGAATTTTCATAAAGAACTTTTTTTGATAGAAACTTTAATAGCAAAAAGAATTATGATAAAGTAAAATAAATAAGTAATTAGAAACAATATAAAATAAAATAAATAAGTTTTTTGTTGTAAGTAGAAACAAAACAAAATAAATAAAGTAAAAAAGAAAACTAAAAAAACTAAAAACAACAAAAAAAATCGTTGGGGCGATGTCCGCTGGGCCCTCCAACCCTCGGGTTTGCAAATACAGGCCCAGAAGGGCTAGAGGGCTCAACGGGCAGCGCGCCAAAGTTAGGCCCAGAAGCCTGCTATAGAGAGGAGTTCGAGACAGCAGCCGCAGCGGGGCTTATAAACCACTCCGAGCCCTTCTCAACTAGCGAGGTGGGACTAAACTTTTGGCCGCGACGCAGGCAGCAAGAGACCTTTGGTCCCGGTTGGTGGCACCAACCGGGACTAAAGGGGTGCATTGGTACCGGTTCGTGGCACCAACCGGGACCAATGCCCCCCCTTAGACCCGGTTGGTGCCACCAACCGGGACCAAAGGCCGCCGCTTCCCGCCCTTTGCGCTGCTGAAGAGGGCTTTGGTCCCGGTTGGTGGCACCAACCGGGACTAATGCCTACCTTTAGTCTCGGTTGGTGCCACGAACCGGGACTAAAGGCTTTGCTATATAAGTTCACACTTAGGAAATTTTCAGAGTTACCTAGCAGTTGCCGCCCCGACGACGCCGACGCCGCCATGCTGCCCCGACGCCGCCCGCCGCCCCTGCCATCGCCGTCGCCGTCGCCTGTGCCCGTCGTCGCCGTCGCTGTTGCCCGCGCCCTCGCCGTCCGCCGCGCCCCTGCCCCGACACGCGCCGCCCCGGCCCGTCCCCGTCGTCGCCGTCGCCCTGCCCCGCACTTCGCCGCCGACGCCTCTGCCCCTGCCCCGACCACGCCGCCGTCGCCTCTGCCCCTGCCCCGACGCGCCGCCGTCGCCTTGGTCAGGGCCGGCACTGCCCCCTAATTCCTCCATGTTTTTTCTGCACATTTATATGCTTAATTATATGTATATGTATGAGTATATGTATGTGTGTATATATGTTTATATGTCCTTTTTTTAGATCTTTTTTTTGCATTTTCTCTGTGTATATGTATGTATATATGTTCTCTGTGTATATATATGTTCATGTATATATGCAAAAGAAAGATTTTTAGAAAAGTTAGGATTTTTTTCTGTTCATAGATTTTTCTGGTGATATTAATTATTGTAGAATATGCAAATGTTTGTATATTCATATGAACAATGCATTAGGCAAAACCTTTACTTTTTTTGAAATTTTCTATTTGAACATTTTTTTATGAATGAGAGGAAAAAGGAAAATAAGAAGGGGAAGAAAGGAGAAGAAGAGGAGAGGAAGAAGAGGAGAAATAAATAAGAAGAGGAAAAAAGAAGAAAATGAAGAGGAGAAGAAGAAAGGAATAGAAGAGAAGAAGAAAAAATAGAAAAAATTCTATTTTTTCTTCTTCTCTCCTCTATTCCTTTCTTCTTCTCCTCTTTTTTCTTTTTTTTTCTTCAATCTTCTCCTCTATTCCTTTTCTTCTTCTCCTCTTTTTGTTTCTTCTTTGTTTTCTTATGTTTTATCGGGTCAGTCGTCGTCGATATACCCCTCTCCCAATAACTTCAACACGAGGGGGGGTCGATATACCCCCTCCCCGATAATATTATTTTCCCACGTACGTTCATTGTCGTTGTCGATATAACCCCCTCCCGATAACTTCAACACGCGTGGGGGGGGGGTCGATATACCCCCTCCCCGATAACATTATTTTCCCATGTATGTATCTCGTCGTTGTCGATATATATAACTCCCTCCCAGATAACTTCGACATGATGGACGGTCGATATTTATACCCCCTCTCGACCGTGATAACTTATACCACGGGAGCACCCCCCGGCCCTCTCGCTCGACCAAAACTCTCGATCACACCCAAACCGTAGAAAAAAACGATGTCGGTCTCCTACCCCCTCCCGCCGCGCCCCTACCCTTGAAGCGTTGCTGAGGCCACCCCAAACCCGGAATAAGCTAGGCCTACGTTTGCACTAACCACCTACTGTCATGTTTGTGTAATAATTGCCATGTTGTAATATTTGCAGAAACAATGGAGCACGGACGAGACGAGCAAGCAGAAGAGGTGTTGGGGGACATAATCTTAGCCGGAGGTGATATCTTGTCGTATCTTAACGACAATGATGGTCTGGAAGAACAGGGTGAAGAAGCAGGCTACAGTGATCGAAGAGTGGAGGAGGAAAGACATGATTCTGATGGCTCCGGTGACCCAATGCTGGTGCAAGAAGGAGCCCGTGGTGACGGCTCCGGTGACCGAACAGAGTCCGGCCAGGTAAATATATTAGTTAAGCCTTTGCTGACTAGCTAATTGATGCATTCATTGTTTTGGTATGTACACATATTAATTAACACTCGTCTTTCTTCTTTTTTCTAGCCCTCCGGATCGAGCACAACTGCGGTAAAGAGACGGGGCCCGAAGAGAAAGTTGCGCTCGGATGAAAGGTTTGAGATCACAGCAATCGCGCGCGACGGCCAACCGATTGAACCCATCCGGACGAAGGATGCATTTGCTGCTCAGTGCGGGGTTCTAGTTAGGGACAAGATCCCGATCAGCATCCACCAATGGTATAAGCCTAAGAAGGAAGACCCTGAGGTGTCTTATGTCAATGATATGCAGAAAGATGATCTTTGGACTGAGCTGAAGGCAAATTTCACCCTACCGCCAGAGGAGGATCCGGAGAAGCCAGTTAAAGAGCAATTAATCAAGTCTCATGTTCTTAAGAAGATGGCAGACCTATTCAGGAGGTGGAAGAATGAGCTGAAAATGTTTGTCGACAAAGAAGAGACACCCGAATTCATCGGCCGGTATGAGAAGATCAGAGATCACTGGCCCGCATTTGTGGCCCACAAGACATCGGAAAAGAGTAAGAAGATGTCAGCGACAAATAAGAAGAATGCTGCGAAGAAGAAGCTTCACCATCGCACGGGGTCAGGTGGCTACCTCAAAGCCCGGCCTAAGTGGGCCAAGGCTGAGAATGATCTGCTTGAAAAAGGGATCGAACCACAGACAATGAACTGGACAGACCGTTGCCGGACTTGGTTCTTCGGGGCTGGCGGAACCTTGGACCCTGTATCAGGGAGGTGCGTTTGGATGAACGAGCTTTTGAGAATACTAGTCAAGAAGATTCAGCAATATATCGATGCAGCGCAGGAAGGGACGTTCGTTCCAGACAGAGAGAACGACGAGCTCACAATGGCCCTCGGGAATCCTGAGCACCCTGGACGGACACGAGGCACGCCAGGCTCCATTCCGTGGAAGGCTGGTTTTCCGGACGCAGGCGGTTACAAAAGCCAGGAGAGGAGGAAAAAAATGGAGCAGACCCAAATTCAGAAGCTGCACGAAAGGGTTCAAGCGCTAGAGGAACGAGACAGCAATCGACATGCCGAAACTACCCCCGAAGCTACCCCGCCATCTCAGCGGAGAAGCAGCGTGGCTTCCACCAAGCTGCTTCAGCTGGAGCATGTCTTGACGGCTCCTGCTAGCTACCCCGTGGATGCTATCACAGAGTCTCAACATTGCCACCTTATGGCGCAATGGCAGAACTTCAAAGTCAAGGCGGCTGTTGGCTCTGTTTTACCTCCTGAACCCGGCGCAACCTACCATTGCCGGCCGATTCCAGAAGGATATGCTAGGGTGTTGGTGGATGAAATAACGGAGGGATTTGAGGACCTCCAGCTTGACCACCCTACCGGTGAAGGGGAGACTCGGCTGGGTTTAGCTCTGAAGACTCCGTGCCTATGGCGGAAGGAGCTCATCAACCTTCCGAACTAGACGGCGCCGGCGAGTAAGGGCAGTCCGCCTCCTCCTCCGCCTCCTCCTCCGGCGAGTGATCAGGGCACTCAGCCTCCTTCTCCGGCACGTGGCGGCACTCCGCCTCCTCCTCCGCCTCCTCCTCCGGCGAGTGATCAGGGCACTTAGCCTCCTTCTCCGGCGCGTGGCGGCACTCCGCCTCCTTCTCCGCCTGCGCCGGCGCGCCAGAGCAGCCAGCCTCCTCCTTCTCCGCCTCGTCAGCAAGGGCGGAAGAGACCCGCCGCCGCTGCGGCTGCTCCGGTGCGTCGTAGTCCTTCTCCTCCGCCTCGTAAGCAAGGAAAGAAGACAGCCGCAGCCGCTCCGTCTCATCTGCCGGCGTCTAGCAGTATAGCTGCCAGAGGCGGGAGGCAATACAGATTCGGTCCTTCTCAGAAGACTCCAGATAAGTTACCATACGAGAGGACCGAGGAGGAAACCAGGAAGATCGTGCGAGCCGAAGTGACAAACTTCTTTGAAGGGGTTAAAGCAAAGAAACATCCACCTCCGGAGGAGAAGGTAGATCCGGTGAAAGCAAAGCGCACTCTGGCTGCCCTGACAAAACCACCAAAGTCTTCGCGGAGAGGTAACTATGAGCGCATTCTTGCAAAGACATATGCCGAAGCGGAGCGGTCGGGAAGTACTGTCAGTGATCAAAGGTTAAAAGAACGACGATCTGGGAAAAAAATTGCCCAGCTCGGCGAACAAGCGAACCAATCGTGCCCCCCGCTCAAGGTGTCAAAATACATCGTCGCTAATGATCCGAGGATGGTGCCCGGTTATAGCAATCTTGGAGATTACCTGCCCGACGATGTACATTATGAAATCATGGAGGTGGACGAACACAAATACCATTACGGGAAGCCTCTCGTCAAAGATGAAAGATCTCTAACAACGATGATGCGAAGATTACATGATTGGTACATGAAAACCTGCAGAGAGTCTGATGGGACGAGTACTTTGACGCTGAGAGTTAAACCGGAGCATGACCTCGTTGGAATTGAACTGCTGAATGTTCCATTTGAGGATTTCTTCCAGTTTTACAATCAAAAGGCCCTCGATAAAACAACGATCACTTGCTACTGTCTGTAAGTAGTACTACTTCTGTCATTAAGTCTCTCTATATAGGTCAGCTCTTTCATTGCATGTATTTATAATTATCCTCACTATATTATGCAGATTGAAGATCGCCCAATTGAAGAAAAGACAAATCGGTGATATTGGGTTCATTAACACAAATCTCATAGATGCATATACGGTTGAAAAACATCCCAAAGAAGCCGAGGCCAACTTGCTACAATCGTTGGTATTAAATCAAAACAAAGATATAATACTCTTTCCTTACAACTTCAAGTGAGTGTTAGTGTCTTGTGCATATTCGGTTTCCCTTATTAGTCCAGGTTATGGTAATGTAATTGATGACTTATGCATGCATGCGCAGCTTCCACTATATTCTCCTAGAGATTAAGCTTGAGCAGGGAGTAGTAACCGTCTTAGACTCGAGACGAAAAGATCCCCAGGACTATGCGAACATGACTCAAATGCTCGAGAAGTAAGTTAAATCGATCATTATCCACCATATCAGCAACTTTGTTCATTTCCTGATATCAAGGAATTGTTTTCTTTGTCTGGCAGGGTTTGAAGAAAATTCACCACAAAAGCTCTAGGACTGCCGAAGAAGCTGCAATTTAAACACCCGAAAGTAAGTACTATAGTAGCATGTTCCACGCATCTCCTAGTGATTCAAGCGCTAGTTTCATCAATACCATTTAGCATGCTTGCTTATCAGTTTGATTGACCTCTATTTCTTGTAAAGTGGTTGTGGCAGGAACCCGGAAATAATTACTGTGGATACTACGTTTGCGAGTCCATCCGCTACACGACCTGTGAGCGGGGCTACACTGAAGAACAATATGAAGTGCGTAAGCAATAATATTCACAATTTTATTTTATTACCATCATTTGTGTTGAGTTTCATTTATTCATATATATATATATATATATATATATGTATTGACCCCCTTCTTCAAATTAGATGTTTCGGAAGCGGGATGAACTCCTAGCACCAGATCGTATGCGAGGAATTCAAGAGGAATTGGCGGCATTCTTCCTTGACCACGTGATCGCTGAAAACGGAGAATACTATGTGGACCCTGTGTTCTTACAATTTAATTAGGAGATTGTATTGTAAGAGATAATTATTGTATATATGTAGCCGGTAGTGTCGGATAGATATACGAGAACTTGTTGTTCGACCAATCTCTCGGAGAAGGAGAGGTGGTCGATATCACTTCTCTCTGTATGCATATGTTCATGACGTTCTTCTGTTTCCTTCATTTGATTACTAGCTAGCGTGTCTAGTCCTCTCCATACGTATATAGTACGTAGCGTCGACCAAGCACGGAGATAAGAGAGGACACTTCTCTCTATTAATTAGCTAGCTAACACAATATATGAAACACCTAAATTAACCCCCAACCCCCCCCCTTCCAAAAAAAACAAAAACCCCCAGCCCTTGAAATGTTGACGCGTGGATGCCTATTGGTCCCGGTTGGTGACACCAACCGGGACAAAAGGCCCTGCCTATTGGTCCCGGTTGGTGGCACCAACCGGGACCAAAGGCCCCCCTGCCTGGGCTGGCAGCAGTGGCCACGTGGAGGACCTTCTGTCCCGGTTCGTGTAAGAACCGGGACTAAAGGGTTAGGGCTTTAGTAACGACCCTTTAGTCCCGGTTCGAAAACCGGGACAAAAGGCCCTTACTAACCGGGGTAAAAGCCCCTTTTCCTACTAGTGATCATAGCACCAAGCAGCAAATTGTCTCAACTCGTTCTGGGGGTCCAAAACCACAATAACCCTTCGTGGCATATCATCCAAATTTTGCTAAGGTGCTATGATCTCCTAGTCATAAGCTAATAAGTTCACAGAAAGCCTAAAACCCTCTTGGTAGAATGCAACTATGCAGCAATGTATGTCTGAAGCCCTAATCCAAGCTAATTTCAGATCGTGAACATGGTTAGACTATAGCAAAGGCCATCTTCCCTGGTCTCACAATCCCTGGTCATCTTATTGTTCACCTAAACTATTCTCACCAACCTCAAAACATTCTGCCCTACAAAGTGGTCAAAATGCTACTAGTGTGGCAGTTTTAGTATATAGTGTCATGTGTCATGCCTTCTTATATGCCCATATTGTTGGTAACCCCAACCTCATTCAAAAATCACTGCTAGTGACCTCCTTGTTAACTGCTAGTGACCTCATTGCTAACACCCTAATCGCTTAAGTAATACTAAAACAGAACTAATAAAGCTACACCTTTTATGGGATGAAGATGAAGTTACCTAGGGGAGGACGGAGAAGATGGTCTGCTTGTACTTGGGCACCTCCGTGAGCACCTTGTCCTGAGTGTATGGTCGAACGGTGAGCAGCTTGTCCTCTGCTTCCCTTCCACCTCTGCAACCTTCACCACGACATAAGGAATACAGTGAGAAACGGTGGAGTGTGGTGGTGCAAAGAGAGAGAGAGATGTGGTGGTGGAGTGTGCTGCTGGGTTGGGCGAGCCGGGTGGGGAAGCACCGCCGGAGTGGAGAAGCACAGGACCCCCGCCGGTAGGGAGGCCCTGTACCTGGAGAGGTCAAGGTCGCGCCGCGCCGCCGGTGGTAGGACCAGCCGCTGCTCGTGCCGCGCCGCCGGTGGCTGGACCGACTGCTGCTCGCACCGCCCCGCCGGTGGCTGGACCGGCCGCTGCTCGCGCCGCCCCGCCGGTGGCTGGATTGCCTACGGCTCGTGCTCGAGGGCAGGGGCGGCTAGGGTTCGTGGGGAGGGCAGGGGGCTAGGGTTCGAGGGGATTTGGGAGCCGGGAGCGGGCGCGGGCGGACGGCGGCGTGCTCCCGCGGGGGTCGTCGGGTTAGGTGGGGCGAGGTGGATCTGGAGAGGGAGGGAGAGAGGTCAGAGGGAGAGGGGAGTAAGTGGGAGTGGGGGGAGGGTTAGCAATGGTGCACTTTTTAGGGGTGCGCCATAAAAATACGTATACCAATGGCGCACCTTCTAGGGGTGCGCCATAAACACCGTGATAGCAATGGCGCACCTTATCCTGGTGCGCCATTACTATCTTTTTTTTGGATTTTTAGTTGCATTCATTTGTGAATTGGTAAAACATTTATGAATATGAAAAATATCATCAAATTTGAAAAAATATTCATGAATTCAAAAAGAGCCCATGAAATTTAAAAATATTCACGAGTTCAAAAAATATTAACAAATTCAATACTTTTTGTGAGTTAGAAATTCAATACCAGAATAAACATAAATAAAAATGGGTATATCAATGGCGCACCTCCTAGGGGTGCGCCATAACTACCTTGATAGCAATGGCGCACCTTCTCCTGGTGCGCCATTAGTAACTTTTTTTTACCAGAATAAACATAAATAAAAACAATTAAAATACCAAAAGAAAACACAAAGAAGCCCAAGGTGCCTGTATATGATGATTTGCAACAAAACAAGAGGGAGAAGAAGAAAAAATCCAAATCTAAGAAGAAAGTGGTCGATACTTCAACTTGGTGATGTACAGACAACATTAATCTTCCATATGTCGAAAGTCATATTAAAGGAAGGTAAGTACAGACAACATTAATCCCCACTATTTTGAACAAAACAGGTTACTGGATAGAGGACTAGAACAGAAGAAATGTCATTTCCATATGTCGAAATACAATCGAGAAATGAAGACTACAATTTAAATACAATCGATCTTAGCTATCTTTTCATAATATTCTTGCCCTTCTTTTTTGCAAATGGAGTTCTTCTCTTGAACGGACATCCTTTAGGTAGGGTGGTCCTGCTTCTTCTTGTGGTGTATGGTACTTCATCATCGTCGTCATGTTCCATCTTCGGGTCGCCGTACTTGTCGAAGTCTTGCTCATTGGCGACTCCATCCATTCCGATGATCTTCCTTTTGCCTCTCCTCACGACAGCACGACTGCGCTTTGATGGGTCGGTAATGAAGAAGCATTGGTCCACTTGGGAAGCCAGTACCCATGGCTCATTTTTCGCGGTGATGTTTGCGCCCGCGGTCTTGGATTTGGTTCGGGTATAACCATGGTGGTGAAATACCGGTCTTCCTTTAGGACGCTCTTGGCCCATCTGACACGGAACATCGGGACCTTCTCTCCAGCGTAGCTCGGCTCCCAGATCTCCTCGATCCTTCCGTAGTATCTGTCCTTGTCGTTACCGGTGTAGGATTCCATCATTACCCCGGAGTTATGATAATCATCACTCTTCATGTCCTTTTCCTCGGTGTAGAATATGTAGCCGTTGATATCGTACGCCTCATAGGTCATCAGGTTGTGCTCGGCGCCCTGTGACAAGGCGGATATGAGTTTTTCTTCCGCGAAAGAATCCTCATGTAAAGGGTACGACAAAAGCTTCTCCTTGAACCAACGCGTGAAACATGAGTTGTGCTCTTTGATTATATCTCCCTACGTCCTCTGTTGGCCTCGGTCATTGTACGCCTTCTCAATAAAGGTTTTGTGCTCTACCACCCAAGGATCGACCATGTCTATGTGTTGTAGCGCGACTAGATTTGCTCTTTCAAAGTCGGCGAGTCGACCCTTGAAGTCGACATGCATTTCGCACTACAGGAAACAGCTACTTTGCCGTCTGCCATGGTGGACGGCAAAGGCTCGAAAGGCGGACGGCAAAGACCTTTGCCGTCAGCCGCGGACGGCAAAAGGCTCCGGCAAAGAAGGCTACGGTAAGCAGCTGCTTTGCCGTCTGCTTCCTGGCGGCGGACGGCAAAGGCTCTTTGCCGTCTGCGGCGGACGGCAAAGAGGGCGGACGGCAATATTTGCGCTGTCAGTCCGTTAAGTGGCTAACGGCAGACCTTTGCCGTCCGCCGCGGACGGCAAAGAGCCTTTGGTCTTTGCCGTCCGCCTTATGATGTCATCTACACGTCACTAGATGGCAGGTTCTTTGACGTCTGCCACTATAGGCAAACTGACCAGGTTCTTTGCCGTCTGCCACGGACGGCAAAGTCTTTGCCGTCTGCCACTGTAGGCAAACTGACCAAATGGGTCAGCTCCCAGGAAGCACAGTTGGCTGCCACGTGGCTTCTTTGCCGTCCGCGGCAGACGGCAAAGAGCTCTTTGCCGTCGGTGGCAGACGGCAAAGAGCCTGCATATTGTCTGTTTTTTCAGTTTTTTGTTAAATCCCACAATTTGCACAGAAAATATATATGACATATAGATATATTTCACAGGCATTCATCACATAAACAAGTTCATACATCATTTCATACATAAACAAGGTCCATCCATCATTTCATACATAAACAAGTTCCATCCATCATTTCATACATAAAGAAGTTCCATCCATACATAAAGTAGCACTCCATAGCTAAGGTGACTAGAATGAGAAGACAAGAATGAGAAGACAAGAAGAAGAAGAGTAGAACAAGCACTCCATCCAGCACATAATGAAATCTGCAAAATGGCAAAATAAGAAAGTTAGAAATGGATCGTTTTTGAGGTAACTAAGGTGAAATGGATCGTTTTTGAGGTAACTAAGGTGAAATGGATCTTTTTTTAGCTCACTTAGGTCAAATGGATCGTTTTTGAGCTAACTTAGTTGAAATGGATCGGTTTTGAGCTAACTTTGTTGAAATGGATCATTTTTGAGCTAATTTAGTTGAAATGGATCATTTTCAGCTAACTTAGGTGAAATGGATCATTTAAGAGCTAATTTAGGTGAAATGGATCTTTTTTAGCTCACTTAGGTCAAATGGATCGTTTATGAGCTAAATTAGTTGAAATGGATCGTTTATGAGATAACCTAGGTAAGATGGGTCATTTTGGAGTTAACGTAGGTGAAATGGGCCATTTTAAAGCTAACATAGGTAAAATGGATCATTTAGGAGCTAATCTAGGTAAAATGGGTCATTTTTGAGCTAACTTGGATGAACTGCATCATTTATAAGCTAACAGGCGTAGTAGTCTCGAACAGCCTGCACCCGAGCCTCGTGCCGTAAGTTCTGGAGTAGGCGCTTGCAGACGTTCTCGATAACATTTGCGCACTCCTCCTCGTATCCCTCCTCACACCTGTAGAATGTCTGCAATCAAATGAGACAATATTGATTAGTACAATTAATAACTAGCTAGTTGAAGATTTTGAAATGTGTAAAGGAGAAATTACCCAGAACGTCCTGATCACCATGTCTGCCCTCGTGTCGCACACGACACCGTCGATAATGACATCCGGCGGGGCCGGGGCAGCCACGTAGTGCTCCCAGCTCAACCCAAGCTCTGGAAGCCGACCCTCACCAGGCAACGTGACAAACCCCGGGAAGTTTTGCCGGCAAAGAACTCCAAGGACGGAGTTGGGCCGGCGGACACTATGATGGTGGTCCCAACCCCTGCAGCATGACAAGGCCAACGCATTAGTTATTTGAAGAAACGTGAATGCAGAAGGTACAAAAATATTAAATGCACTTACGTACCTCTCCCCATCAGGGAAGATCAACCACCTCTGCTCGCAGGTCGCCGGCACGGACGGGAGCCGTGTAGCACCACACTGGTAGACGGTGCCACCCTCCTCCTCAAGATCAGTCCGCTCCCCGCCATCATCAGCATGGCCACTCGGCTCCTCGGGCTGATCCGGCCAGGTACCCCATCCGGACGTGTGCTCCTCCGGGGTCTCGTGGGCCGAACTCTCGCGGGCCGAAGGCCAGTCGACCCGAGGCTCGTGGGCCCAAGACCCGTGGACCGGAGGCTCGTGGACTGGAGTCCGTGTAGCCTCCTCCTCGGACGAGTCCACCCTAGCAGTCACGTGCTCGGGTGAAACAGCTGGGGGTGGCGGCGAGGAAGGCTCCCTAGCAGTCACCCTACCTCCTCTCCCGCGACCACGTGCCCCACCTCCTCTCTTCCTACCTCGTCCCCTGCTGGGCACCGCGGTGGACGAAGAAGGGCCCGGCGGTGTGGACATACTGTCCAGCAACGCTCGGCGAAGAGGTACGTCTGGAATCGAAGACCTCAGACCACGCGCCGAGGAAGAAGGGGCCTTGGCGCGCTCCCGACCAGCGCCCACCATCTTTCAACACCTGCCATGACAAACAGTAAACGAAATTAGTACAACATAAAAAAAAGACCGACATGAATAATAATATGTGTATCACTTAAGTGTATCATCATCAAGTACAACATTAAAAAATTTAATACCTGACACTACTAATAATCTCGATTAGTATCATCAATAAATGCATAATCATCATCATCACTATAATCAATGACGGGCTCATAGGGTTCAGTGGCATCAACATGTGCAAGGCCACCTTGACGTAATCGGTCAAGCAATGACAGGTCATCCGCAGCAGTAACCTCTTCTTGTTCCGGCTCTTCTTGTTCCTCCTCTGGGGTGATGTCGGATTCACTGTCGCTGTCTACTTCAATGTTTTGGGGTGAAGTATAGCGGTTCTTGAAACGCTTTTTGGAAAGACGTGTCTCTTGGAAGAATTCTCCTTCATATGTGTCTGGGTTAATGTGAGGTTCATAATCCTCTTCCTTTGGGGGAGATAGTCTAGCACGTGGCGGCACTTCATAAACGACATCCCAACCTTTCAGATTTGGATTAGTTTGGCAGGCCCACGGTAGATAGAATACTTGGGTCGCCTGTTGAGCCGTAATATAGACATCAGGAACATCTAAATGGGTGCTTTGGTTGATTTCAACTAGCCCTATATGTTCATGAGTTCTTCTAGTCTCCTTCGGCTGAAACCAATAACATTTGAAGACTACGACATTCGGTGGGTTTTCACCATAGAATAGAAGTTCATAAATTGCTTCAACTCTCCCATAATACTCGGTACCTCCTTCGCCGATAGCAGATACACAACAATTTGTAGACTTTCGGTCGGCCATAGATAGCTCTTTGCCATAGGTACGAAAGCGATACCCGTTGATGTCGTATTTGTCAAATGAACGGACCTTATAGTCAAAACCATTAGCGACTTGTCTCAATTCGGCGTCCATAGACTCTGAATTAGCCTACAAGTTTAATATGAAAGGATTGTTGCATTACGCACAAATTAGCGAATGAAACCGGGATAGCCGCCTACAAATTAGCCTACAAGTCTAATAGAAATTACCGTTTGTTTGAACCAAGAGATGAAACCGGGATAGCCGCCACCTTGCTTTGCGAGAAGCTCATACTCTTCGACAGAATCCTTTTGGATCACCGCTCCATACGAGAATAAGGCGACGTATCGACTGTATGAAATATCCAGGAATAAGAGCAGTTCAAAGGAAATAGAAGTTGCGAAACTATGTACCGAGAACTTACTCGATGTACGGCCGCACTTCTATCAGGTTGTTGAAGATATACAACGAAATGGTCCGCCATTGTTCGTTATCCAAAGATACTGGATTTGAAACACTGGCTGGTGCGAGATTCCCTTTGAATAGGCTGAGGTTGGATCCACCCTTTTTAGGGTCGTCAGCATTGTACCGAGGCTTCGGATTATGCAAATGACGATTTTTGGCTTCGTAGTGTGCTGTCACGAAGTTTGCCGCCTCCTTAGTGATGAATGCCTCAGCCATCGATGCTTCAATTCTACGTTTATTTTTACATTTTTGTCGAAGCGTCTTCTGCATCCTCTCAGTTGGGTAGCACCAACGATTTTGCACGGGCCCCCCCAATCTTGCCTCGGTCGGGAGATGCAAAATCAAATGTTGCATTGGATTAAAGAAGCCCGGTGGAAAGATCTTCTCTAACTTGTAGATCAACTCCGGCGGCAACTCTTCCATTTCTTCTAGCACGCTAGGCGATAGTTCTTTCGCACAAAGAACACGGAAGAAATAGCTGAGTTCTGCCAGTACTAGCCATTCATCCTCAGGGATGAAGCCACGCAACATCACCGGCATTACCCGCTCAATCCATATGTGCCAATCATGACTCTTGAGACCAAATATCTTCAATTTATCAAGACTGGCTCCCCTCTGTAGATTCGCTGCATACCCATCGGGGAACATCAACTGCATTTTCACCCACAAGATAATTTCCCTCATAGCCGGCCTTCCAAGATTGAACCATGCCTTTGGCTTCGTCCAGTTCTGCTTTCCTTTCGGTTCTTTCATGTTTTGTAACGGCCTGTCACATAGCGCCTCCAGATCGACTCTAGCCTTAGTATTATCCTTTGACTTCCCATCTATGCCGAACAATGTACCAAAAAGTGCCTCGGCGATATTCTTCTCAGTGTGCATCACGTCGATGTTGTGTGGGCAAAGGAGGTCTTTGAAGTAAGGCAGATCCCATAAGCATGTTTTGTGAGTCCAGGCGTGCTTAGAATTATACCCCTTGAAGTACCCTGGACGCTCGGGATCTGGCTCGAGAGCGTTTAACTGATCCAGGGTCTGTTGGCCTGTCAATGCATGTGGTGCAGAGTTTTTGACAACTCTACCTCTGATGAAGTTCTTCTTGTCTTTCCTGAACTTATGGCGAGGATTCAGGAACTCTCTATGCATGTCGAAGCAAGAAAACTTGCGACCGGCCTGAAGCCAACGAAACTCAAGAGCTCCCTTGCATGTGGGGCACGGGAACCTTCCATGCACACACCAGCCAACGAATAGCGCATACGCCGGCAAGTCATGCGTCGAGTACATGTACCAGACACGCATTATGAAGTTCCGTTTGCTATAGGCATCGTATGTCTTGAACCCATTATCCCAGGCTTCTTGCAATTCGTCCTTAAGCGGTTGCATGTACACATTCATATTTTTCCCCGGATAGTTGGGCCCTAGAATTATAAATGTCAGGAAAATGTTCTTTCTTTGCATAATCTGTCCGGGGGGGGGGGAGATTGAGTGGAAAGACAAATACGGGCCAACAACTGTATTGGGCTGCCGTCATACCAAACACACTGAACCCATCCGTGCTGATGCCGACTCGAGGATGCCTCGGATCTGCCGCTTTGTCACCATGTAATTCATCAAACTTTTTCCACGCAACACCATCTGATGTGTGTACAATCATCAGATTCCCATCTGCATCTAGTTCGGTTCTTTTGCCCGTTTTGTGCCATGTCATCTGTCTGGCCGTCTCTTCGACCATGAAAAGACGTTGAAGTCTTGGTACGATTGGCATATACCGAAGAACACTAACGGGGATTTTGGTCTGTGTCTTCTCACCCATACCGTTGTCTACCACAACATACCTGGAAGACTTGCAAATGGGACAACAGTTCAAGTCCGCATAGTCAAGCCTAAACAAGACACATCCTTTCTCACAGGCATGTATCTTATCATAGGGCATCTTCAGTGCACGGAGGATTTTGTCCGACTGGTACAGGTTTGCAGGCATTACATGGCCTTTGGGTAGAAAGCGTCCAAATACTGTCATCATTGCATCGTAGCATTCTCTGCCCAAGTTGAACTGAGCCTTCAGAGCCATTACTTGTGAGATGGCATCCAACTGACAAAGCTCAGTGTGCTCATGGAGCGGACGTTTTGAAGACTCCAACATTTCATTGAAGGCCTTTGCAGATTCCTCCATCTCCTCGTCCGAATCCCGAGCATCATCAAAGTCTTGCACCATGTTTTCCATACCGGTACCATGCTCGTCGGTGCGACGACGATCCACCTCAGCTCGGTCACGTTGGGCAGACTCACCATGAAATGTCCACACCGTATAATCGGGCGTAAAACCACTCTTCTGCAGGTGTTTGCCCATTTCAGCCTGTGTCCTCTTTTCCCAATTGCCGCACCGTAAACAGGGGCACCAGGTTTTCCTCTGGCCATTTGCAAATGCGGCTCGCACAAACCCCTTGGTTTTTGTGAACCATTCAGTGCTCCATTTGTTCTGACCAGTGTGACCGGTGTACATCCACGCACGATCACTCATCTTGACTTTCAGAGCTACTAGACACACAACAAATATATATATATAATTCACCATGTATGTATTCATCAGTTGATCTACTTTGTCAATTTTATTACGTCCATGCAACCTACACTCTAATAGGTAATGATAGGTCCTAATCCCACCCGAGTATGTTTAGATTGGGTCCATTTTCCCATGCTATGCCCCGGATCCTATGCAAAATTTCGGCAGCACCTCCCCGCTGTTCTCCTGATACACGTCTCTGCAATAAACAGAGAGGATGTGTACCCGGAGAACAACAGGGGAGGCACTGACGAAATTTATGCGTCGGATCCGGAGCAAAGCATATGGGAAAACGAACCCAATCTAAACATACTCGGGCTGTCCATGGATAGCGTTGGACAATTCGAAAGAATCAAGGTTATAAATATGCAAATGCATGCATATTTATAACTATGACGCTTTCGAACGGGAGACACATATTGGTTACGCATACTGATGATTCAAGACACATATATATCTAGCTATCAAGTTTCATCGGAATAGATCAAATAATTAATGGGGGAGGAGGACATGTCATTTGTGCTCACCCACGAACGAAGGGGCAGAGCTCGTCAAACGCACGGCAAGGTCGTCGAACACCAAACCTCGCAGCGATGAAACAACTGCACATTTAAAACTACCCGATCAACACAATTATATATGATGTTTTTCATAACAAAATCGAAAGATATATGACCTAACTAATAATTCACAAATATATGACCCCGTCGGCTTCTGGAAGGCGAAAGAACACGGTTTCAGGGTCGGGGTCTCGGGGTCGGGGTGTCGGGTCGGGGTGCCGGGTTGGGGTCGGGGTGCCGAGTCGGTGTCGGGGTCGGGGTGTCGGGTCAGGCTCGGGGTCGGGGTGTCGGGGTCGGGGTCGAGGTCGGGGTCGGGGTCTCGGGGTCGGGGTGTCAGGGTGTCGGGGGTGTCGTGTCGGGGGTCGGGGTGTCGTGTCGGTCTCGGGGTGCCGTGTCGGGGTCGGGGTGTCGTGTCGGTCTCGGGGTGCCGTGTCGGGGTTGGGGTCTCGGGGTCGGGGTGTCGGGTCGGGGTCGGGGTGCCGTGTCGGTGTCGGGGTCGGGGTGTCGGGTCAGGCTCGGGGTCGGGGTGTCGGGGTCGGGGTCGGGGTCGGGGTCGGGGTCTCGGGGTCGGGGTGTCGGGGTGTCGTGTCGGGGGTCGGGGTGTCGTGTCGGTGTCGGGGTCGGGGTGCCGGGTCGGGGTCGGGGTGCTGTGTCGGTGTCGGGGTCGGGGTGTCGGGTCAGGCTCGGGGTCGGGGTGTCGGGGTCGGGGTCGGGGTCGGGTTCTCGGGGTCGGGGTGTCGGGGGTGTCTTGTCGGGGGTCGGGGTGTCGTGTAGGTGTCGGGGTGCCGTGTCGGTGTCGGGGTGCCATGTCGGGGTCGGGGTGCTGTTTCGGGGTCGGGGCTTCGGGGTGTCTCCTCCTCCTCCTCCTCTTCTTCTTCTTCTTCTTCTTCTTCTTCTTCTTCTTTCTCCTCCTCCTCCTCCTCCTCCTCCTCCTCCTCCTCCTCCTCTTCTTCTTCTTCTTCTTCTTCTTCTTCTTCTTCTTCTTCTTCTTCTTCTTCTTCTTCTTCTTCTTCGTCTTCTTCTTCTTCTTCTTCTTCTTCTTCTCCTCCTCCTCCTTCTCCTTCTCCTCCTCCTCCTCCTCCTCCTCCTCTTCTTCTTCTTCTTCTTCTTCTTCCCCCTTCTACTTAACCTAAACCTAAACTAATTAAAACTAAACTATTTAAACTAATTAAACCTAAACTTAAACAGAAAAAAACAAAAAAAAGAAAAAAACAGAAAAAAGGGAGGAGGGGCTCCCTGTGGGGGAGGGCCGGGGCGGGGCCGGCGACGGAGGGCCGGGGCGGGGCGGCGGGGGCCCGGCCGGCGGGGGGCCGGGGCGGCGGGGGGGATGGGGGGCGGGGGCCGGGGCGGGGCAGTGGAGGAGGCGGCGGGGGGCCGTGGCGGCGGTGGGGCGCGGGGCGGCGGGGGGCCGGGGCGGGGGGGGGGGCGACGGGGCGGTGGGGCGGCGGGGCGACGGGGCGGCGGGGGCGACGGGGCGGCGGCGCGCGGCGGGCGGCGGCGGCGGCGGCGGGGTGGGAGGAGAAGGGCGAGGCGAGGACGAAGTGAGTAACGGGCGGGGGGTACCTGCCGTTAGGCAAGTGCCCTCTTTGCCGTCCGCCATCCTTTGCCGTCCGCCTTTCTGCCTCTTTGCCGTCCGCTAGCGGACGGCAAAGAGGTGGGCCGTTAGGATTTTTTCAAACGAGCGGGGGGTGGGGGCCACCACACTCTTTGCCGTCCGCCAGCGGACGGCAAAGATTCTTTGTCGTCCGCTGGCAGACGGCAAAGACCTGGCAGATGGCAAAGAGCTTCTTTGCCGTCAGCCTTTTCTTTGCCGTCATTTTATGTGTAGCTGATGGCAAAGAGCTTCTTTGCCGTCAGCTAGCAGACGGCAAAGATCTGGCAGATGGCAAATTAGCTGATTCCAGTAGTGTCGCGGCGACCCTCGCGGTGACCCCATCCAGCGAGCCTGCCAAGGTGCCTGTTGACGGGCAGACCAACGGGGTTCTCGATGCCTAGATAATTCGTGCAGTAGGAGATGCACTCTTCAGTCAGAAAGCCTTCGGCTATGCTTCCCTCTGGACATGACATGTTGCGAACGTATCCTTTAATGACACCATTCATCCTTTCGAACGGCATCATGCTGTGCAGGAACGTCGACCCGAGTTGGATGATATCCTCCACGATATGGACCAGCAGATGCACCATAACGTCGAAGAATGCGGGCGGGAAGTACATCTCAAGCTCGCATAGTATCACCACGATCTCTTCCTGTAGCCTTCTGAGTTGCCTCACGCCAACCGACTTCTGAGAGATGACGTCGAAAAAGTTGCATAGGCCAAATAGCATTTCACGGACGTGCGCATCCATGATCCCACAGATTGCAACTGGAAGTATCTGCGTCTTCAGCACGTGATAGTCATGAGACTTCATCCCGCTGAACTTCTGCTTCGCTGAGTCTTGGTATCTGCTTATCTTCCCCGCGTAACCGTAAGGAAGTTTTACTCCTATGCAGCCGGTGAAAAACTGCTTGATCTCCTCCTGACTTAGAGTGAAGCATGCGGGAGGGCAGTCATTTCCGATCTTCTTGGCCTTTTTGCCTTTGCAACGACTTTCCGTGTCCTTCGCCTCATCATCATCATCATCATTAGCGTGAAGCTCCTCCCTGATGCCCATTGATTTCAAATCTGCCCTTGCTTTCGGCCCATCTTTGGTCCTCTCTGGCATGTTGAGCAGGGTACCAAGTAGACTCTCGCACACGTTCTTCGTGATATGCATGACATCAAGGCTGTGAGGCACATGGAGGATCTTACAGTACGGCAAGTCCTAGAAAATAGACCTCGTTTTCCATACCATCAGCAGCGGCTCTTGCGCCTTTCGCTTCTTTCCCAGCTCTGGCGCCTTTCGCTTCTTTCCCGGCGGTGGGCACTCTTTCCAATTTTTCAACAACTCGTCTATTTCCTCGCCACTCCTCGTACGCAGGCGTCTTCGGGGTTCAGTTTCACCATCGAACAGATCCTTGCGTTTTCTCCATGAGTCATCGTTGCGAAGCCACCTTCGATGTCCCATGAACACGGTTTTCAAAGACCCGGGATCTCTATCTAGCTGGCGATACGTTGTGTCATCCATGCACCTGACGCATGCAGAAAATCCGTGGACCACCTGCCCCGCGACATATCCGTAACCGAGATAGTCGTGCACCGTCGTGAGCAGTGCGGCTCTCATAGGGAAATATTCTTTCTCTGCGGCGTCCCACGTATTGGCTGGCGTTTTCCACAGCGTGTCTAGCTCCTCTTTCAGCAGCCCCAGATACAGATTGATGTCGTTCCCTGGTTGTTTCAGCCCTTCAATTAGCATACTCATGTGAATGTACTTCCTCTTCATGCACAACCAGGGGGGAAGGTTGTACATCCACACAAACACAGGCCAGGTGCTATGTGTGCTTCTCTGGCTGCCAAACGGATTGACTCCATCGGTGCTCGCGCCCAGAACGATGTTCCTTGGATCGTCCCCAAATTCTGGGTGTTCGAAGTTCAACGCTTGCCACTGGCTCGCATCCTTAGGGTGACTCAGCATCTTGTCTTTTTTATTTATCTCTGGATCATTTCCGTCATCTTCTCGCTTCTTCTCCTCCCTATCCGCGTGTCAACGCAGGAGCATTGCTAGCTTAGGGTCTGCGAAATACCGCTGCAGACGAGGAGTGATCGGAAAGTACCACACCACTTTTCGAGGAGCTTTCTTCCTCTTCTTGTATCGAGTGACGCCGCACACCGGACATATGGTAGACTCCGCGTGCTCGTCCCGATAAATGATGCAATTGTTCATGCACACATGGTATTTCACGTGTGGTAAATCCAGAGGACACACGATTTTCTTCGCCTCCTCGAAACTGGTCGGGCACTTGTTCCCCTTGGGAAGATGTTCGTGCCAGAATTACATGTTCTCGTCAAAGCATGCGTCGGTCATTTTGTGTTTTACCTTCATCTCCAGAGCCATGAGCGTTACTTTCAGGCGGGTATCCTCGGGCCTGCATCCTTCATACAATGGAGTAACCGCGTCTATCTCCAGTTGATCCAGCTTGGCTTTCTCTCGGGCGGCAGCTCTTGCGTTACCCGTCTGCTTGAGAAGCAGCTCTTGAATATGAGGGTCCTGCACCCAGCCCATCGATGGTCCATCGTCGTCTGCTCCGGCATCTTCATCTTCATGATCATGCCCTTTGTCTTGATCTTCCTCATCATCATGTCCGGCATCTTCTACATGATGACTATGTCCTGCATCTACTTCGTGATCATGTCCTGGAGATTCTTCGTCTTCTCGCCCGCCCTCGCCGCGGTTGTCTTGCTGCCCTTCCTTATTTCTTGCCCGGCCCCCATGGACGACTTCATAATCATCTTCATCACCTTGCCACCGATAGCCATCCATGAAACCACGCAAGAGCAGGTGTGTTGGGGAACGTAGTAATTTAAAAAAAATTCCAACACACACATAGGATCATGGTGATGCATAGCAACGAGAGGGGAGAGTGTTGTCCACGTACCCTCGTAGACTGAAAGCGGAAGCGTTAGCACAACGCGGTTGATGTAGTCGTACGTCTTCACGATCCGACCGATCAAGTACCGAACGCACGGCACCTCCGAGTTCAGCACACGTTCAGCTCGATGATGTCCCTCGAACTCCGATCCAGCCGAGCTTTGAGGGAGAGTTCTGTTAGCACGACGGCGTGGTGACGATGATGATGTTCTACCGACGCAGGGCTTCGCCTAAGCACTGCTACGATATTATCGAGGTGGATTATGGTGGAGGGGGGCACCGCACATGGCTAAGAGATCAAGAGATTAATTGTTGTGTGTCCAAGGGGTGCCCCCCTTCCCGTATATAAAGGAGTGGAGGAGGGGGAGGGCCGGCCCTCTCTATGGCGCGCCCTAGGAGGAGTCCTACTCCCACCGGGAGTAGGATTCCCCCCTTCCAAGTAGTAGGAGTAGGAGTCAAGGAAAGGGGAGAGAGAAGAGAAGGAAGGAGGGGGCGCAGCCCCTCCCCCTAGTCCAATTCGGACTAGGCCTTGGGGGGGCGCCCAGCCTCTCCTCTCTCTTTCCCCTAAGGCCCATATACTCCCCGGCGAATTCCCGTAACTCTCCGGTACTCCGAAAAATACCCGAATCACTCGGAACCTTTCCGATGTCCGAATATAGTCGTCCAATATATCGATCTTTACGTCTCGACCATTTCGAGACTCCTCGTCATGTCCCCGATCTCATCCGGGACTCCTAACTACCTTCGGTACATCAAAACACATAAACTCATAATATAACCGTCATCGAACTTTAAGCGTGCGGACCCTACGGGTTCGAGAACAATGTAGACATGACCGAGACACGTCTCCGGTCAATAACCAATAGCGGAACCTGGATGCTAATATTGGCTCCCACATATTCTACGAAGATCTTTATCGGTCAAACCGCATAACAACATATGTTGTTCCCTTTGTCATCGGTATGTTACTTGCCCGAGATTCGATCGTCGGTATCTCAATACCTAGTTCAATCTCGTTACCGGCAAGTCTCTTTACTCGTTCCGTAATACATCATCCCGCAACTAACTCATTAGTTACAATGCTTGCAAGGATTATAGTGATGTGCATTACTGAGTGGGCCCAGAGATACCTCTCCGACAATCGGAGTGACAAATCCTAATCTCGAAATACGCCAACCCAACAAGTACCTTCGGAGACACCTGTAGAGCATCTTTATAATCACCCAGTTACGTTGTGACGTTTGGTAGCACACAAAGTGTTCCTCCAGTAAACGGGAGTACCATAATCTCATAGTCATTGGAACATGTATAATTCATGAAGAAAGCAATAGCAGAATACTAAACGATCGAGTGCTAAGCTAACGGAATGGGTCAAGTCAATCACATCATTCTCCTAATGATGTGATCCCGTTAATCAAATGACAACTCATGTCTATGGCTAGGAAACATAACCATCTTTGATCAACGAGCTAGTCAAGTAGAGGCATACTAGTGACACTCTGTTTGTCTATGTATTCACACAAGTATTATGTTTCCGGTTAATACAATTCTAGCATGAATAATAAACATTTATCATGAAATAAGGAAATAAATAATAACTTTATTATTGCCTCTAGGGCATATTTCCTCGAGTCTCCCACTTGCACTAGAGTCAATAATCTAGATCACATCGCCATGTGATTTAACATCAATAGTTCACATCACCATGTGATTAACACCCATAGTTCACATCGTCATGTGACCAACACCCAAAGGGTTTACTAGAGTCAATAATCTAGTTCACATCGCTATGTGATTAACACCCAAAGAGTACTAAGGTGTGATCATATTTTGCTTGTGAGAGAAGTTTAATCAACGGGTCTGCCATATTCAGACCCGTATGTATTTTGCAAATTTCTATGTCTACAATGCTCTGCACGGAGCTACTTTAGCTAATTGCTCCCATTTTCAATATGTATCCAGATGAAGACTTAGAGTCATCTGGATCAGTGTCAAAACTTGCATCGACGTAACCCTTTACGACGAACCTTTTGTCACCTCCATAATCGAGAAACATATCCTTATTCCACTAAGGATAATTTTGACCGCTGTCCAGTGATCTACTCCTAGATCACTATGGTACTCCCTTGCCAAAATCAGTGTAGGGTATACAATAGATCTGGTACACAGCATGGCATACTTTATAGAACCTATGGCTGAGGCATAGGGAATGACTTTCATTCTCTTTCTATCTTCTGCCGTGGTCGGGCTTTGAGTGTAACTCAATTTCACACCTTGTAACACAGGCAAGAACTCTTTCTTTGACTGTTCCATTTTGAACTACTTCAAAATCTTGTCAAGGTATGTACTCATTAAAAACTTATCAAGCGTTCTGATCTATCTCTATAGATCTTGATGCTCAATATGTAAGCAGCTTCACCGAGGTCTTTCTTTAAAAAACTCCTTTCAAACACTCCTTTATGCTTTGCAGAATAATTCTACATTATTTCCGATCAACAATATGTCATTCACATATACTTATCAGAAATGTTGTAGTGCTCCCACTCACTTTCTTGTAAATACAGGCTTCACCGCAAGTCTGTATAAAACTATATGCTTTGATCAACTCATCAAAGCGTATATTCCAACTCCGAGATGCTTGCACCAGTCCATAGATGGATCGCTGGAGCTTGCACATTTTGTTAACACCTTTAGGATCGATAAAACCTTCTGGTTGCATCATATACAACTCTTCTTTAATAAATCTATTAAGGAATGGAGTTTTGTTTATCCATTTGCCAGATTTCATAAAATGCGGCAATTGCTAACATGATTCGGACAGACTTAAGCATAGATACGAGTGAGAAACTCTCATCGTAGTCAACACCTTGAACTTGTCGAAAACCTTTTGCGACAATTCTAGCTTTGTAGATAGTGACAGTACTATCAGCGTCCGTCTTCCTCTTGAAGATCCATTTAATCTCCATGGCTTGCCGATCATTTGGGCAAGTCAATCAAAGTCCATACTTTGTTCTCATACATGGATCCCATCTCAGATTTCATGGCCTCAAGCCATTTTGCGGAATCTAGGCTCACCATCGCTTCTTCATAGTTCGTAGGTTCGTCATGGTCTAGTAACATGACCTCCAGAACAGGATTACCGTACCACTCTGGTGCGGATCTCTCACTCTGGTTGACCTACGAGGTTCGGTAGTAACTTGATCTGAAGTTACATGATCATCATTATTAGCTTCCTCACTAATTGGTGTAGGAGTCACATGAACATATTTCTGTGATGAACTACTTTCCAATAAGGGAGCAGGTACAGTTACCTCACCAAGTTCTACTTTCCTCCCACTCACTTCTTTCGAGAGAAACTCCTTCTCTAGAAAGGATCCATTCTTAGCAACGAATATCTTGCCTTCGGATCTGTGATAGAAGGTGTACCCAACAGTAAGTTTTGGGTATCCTATGAAGACGCACTTTTCCGATTTGGGTTTGAGCTTATCAGGATGAAACTTTTTCACATAAGCATCGCAACCCCAAACTTTAAGAAACGATAGCTTAGGTTTCTTGCCAAACCATAGTTCATACGGTGTCGTCTCAACGGATTAGACGGTGCCCTATTTAATTGAAGACCAAACTCGTAACTCAAATATTTGTCTCCGCGATCAGATCGTAGAAACTTTATTTTCTTGTCACGATGATTTTCCACTTCACTCTGAAATTCTTTAAACTTTTCAAATGTTTCTGACTTATGTTTCATCAAGTATATATACCCATATCTGCTCAAATCATCTGTGAAGGTCAGAAAATAACGATACTCGCCACGAGCCTCAACACTCATCGGATCGCATACATCAGTATGTATTATTTCCAATCAGCCAGTTGCTTGCTCCATTGTTCCGGAGAACGGAGTTTTAGTCATCTTGCCCATAAGGCATGGTTCGCAAGCATCAAGTGATTCATAATCAAGTGATTCCAAAATCCCATCAGCATGGAGTTTCTTCATGCGCTTTACACCAATATGACCTAAACGGCAGTGCCACAAATAAGTTGCAGTATCATTATTAAATTTGCATCTTTTGGCTTCAATATTATGAATATGTGTATCACTACGATCGAGATCCAACAAACCATTTTCGTTGGTGTGTATGACCATAGAAGGTTTTTATTCACGTAAACAGAACAACAATTGTTCTCTAACTTAAATGAATAACCGTATTGCAATAAACATGATCAAATCATATTCATGCTCAACGCAAACACCAAATAACACTTATTTAGGTTCAATACTAATCCCGAAAGTATAGGGAGTCTGCGATGATGATCATATCAATCTTGGAACCACTTCCAACACACATCGTCACTTCACCCTTAACTAGTCTCTGTTTATTCTCCAACTCCCGTTTCGAGTTACTAATCTTAGCAATTGAACTAGTATCAAATACTGAGGAGTTGCTATAAACACTAGTAAAGTACACATCAATAACATGTATATCAAATATACCTTTGTTCACTTTGCCATCCTTCTTATCCGCCAAATACTTGGGGCAGTTCCGCTTCTAGTGACCAGTTCCTTTGGAGTAGAAGCACTCAGTCTCAGGCTTAGGTCCAGACTTGGGCTTCTTCATTTGAGCAGCAACTCGCTTGCCGTTCTTCTTGAAGTTCCCCTTCTTCCATTTGCCCTTTTCTTGAAACTAGTGGTCTTGTCAACCATCAACACTTGATGTTTTTCTTGATTTCTACCTTCGTCGATTTCAACATCACGAAGAGCTTGGGAATCATTTCCGTTATCCCTTGCATATTATAGTTCATCACGAAGTTCTAGTAACTTGGTGATAGTGACTAGAGAACTCTGTCAATCACTATCTTATCTGGAAGATTAACTCCCACTTGATTCAAGTGATTGTAGTACTCAGACATTCTGAGCACATGCTCACTAGCTGAGCAATTCTCCTCCATCTTGTAGGCAAAGTACTGTCAGAGGTCTCATACCTCTCGACACGGGCATGATTATGAAATACCAATTTCAACTCTTAGAACATCTTATATGCTCTGTGGCGTTCAAAACATTTTTGAAGTCCCGGTTCTAAGCCGTAAAGCATGGAGCACTAAACTATCAAGTAGTCATCATACCGAGCTTTTGTCAAATGTTCATAACGTCTGCATCTGCTCCTGCAATAGGTCTGTCACCTAGCGGTGCATCAAGGACATAATACTTCTGTGCAGCAATGAGGTTAATCCTCAGATCACGGACCAAGTCCGCATCATTGCTACTAACATCTTTCAACTTAGTTTTCTCTAGGAACATATCAAAGTAAAACAGGGGAGCAAAACGCGAGCTATTGATCTACAACATAGATATGCTAATACTACCAGGACTAAGTTCATGATAAATTTAAGTTCAATTAATCATATTACTTAAGAACTCCCACTTAGATAGACATCCCTCTAATCCTCTAAGTGATCACGTGATCCAAATCAACTAAACCATGTCCGATCATCACGTGAGATGGAGTAGTTTCAATGGTGAACATCACTATGTTGATCATATCTACTATATGATTCACGCTCGACCTTTCGGTCTCAGTGTTCCGAGGCCATATCTGTTATATGCTAGGCTCGTCAAGTTTAACCTGAGTATTCCGCGTGTGCAACTGTTTTGCACCCGTTGTATTTGAACGTAGAGCCTATCACACCCGATCATCACGTGGTGTCTCAGCACGAAGAACTTTCGCAACGGTGCATACTCAGGGAGAACACTTATACCTTGATAATTTAGTGAGAGATCATCTTATAATGCTACCGTCAATCAAAGCAAGATAAGATGCATAAAAGATAAACATCACATGCAATCAATATAAGTGATATGATATGGCCATCATCATCTTGTGCTTGTGATCTCCATCTCCGAAGCACCGTCATGATCACCATCGTCACTGGCGCGACACCTTGATCTCCATCGTAGCATCGTTGTCGTCTCGCCAACTTATGCTTCTACGACTATCGCTACCGCTTAGTGATAAAGTAAAGCATTACAGGGCGTTTGCATTGCATACAATAAAGCGACAACCATATGGCTCCTGCCAGTTGCCGATAACTCGGTTACAAAACATGATCATATCATACAATAAAATATAGCATCATGCCTTGACCATATCACATCACAACATGCCCTGCAAAAACAAGTTAGACGTCCTCTACTTTTTGTTGCAAGTTTTACGTGGCTGCTACGGGCTGAGCAAGAACCGTTCTTACCTACGCATCAAAACCAGAACGATAGTTTGTCAAGTTGGTGCTGTTTTAACCTTCGCAAGGACCGGGCGTAGCCACACTCGGTTCAACTAAAGTTGGAGAAACTGACACCCGCTAGTCACCTGTGTGCATAGCACGGCGGTAAAACCAGTCTCGCGTAAGCGTACGCGTAATGTCGGTCCGGGCCGCTTCATCCAACAATATCGCCGAACCAAAGTATGACATGCTGGTAAGCAGTATGACTTATATCGCCCACAACTCACTTGTGTTCTACTCGTGCATATAGAATCTACGCATAAAACCTGGCTCGGATGCCACCGTTGGGGAACGTAGTAATTTCAAAAAAATTCCTACGCACACACAGGATCATGGTGATGCATAGCAACGAGAGGGGAGAGTGTTGTCCACGTACCCTCGTAGACCGAAAGTGGAAGCGTTAGCACAACGCGGTTGATGTAGTCGTACATCTTCACGATCCGACCAATCAAGTACCAAACGCACGACACCTCCGAGTTCAGCACACGTTCAGCTCGATGACGTCCCTCGAACTCCGATCCAGCCGAGCTTTGAGGGAGAGTTCCGTCAGCACGACGGCGTGGTGACGATGATGATGTTCTACCAACGCAGGGCTTCGCCTAAGCACTGCTACGATATTATCGAGGTAGATTATGGTGGAGGGGGGCACCGCACACGGCTAAGAGATCAAGATATCAATTGTTGTGTCTCCAAGGGGTGCCCCCCGCCCCGTATATAAAGGAGTGGAGGAGGGGGAGGGCCGGCCCTCTCTATGGCGCGCCCTAGGAGGAGTCCTACTCCCACCGGGAGTGGGATTCCCCCCTTCCAAGTAGTAGGAGTAGGAGTCAAGGAAAGGGGAGAGAGAAGAGAAGGAAGGAGGGGGCGCAGCCCCTCCCCCTAGTCCAATTCGGACTAGGCCTTGGGGGGCGCCCAGCCTCTCCTCTCTCTTTCCCCTAAAGCCCAATAAGGCCCATATACTCCCTGGCGAATTCCCGTAACTCTCCGGTACTCCGAAAAATACCCGAATCACTCGGAACCTTTCTGATGTTCGAATATAGTCGTCCAATATATCGATCCTTACGTCTCGACCATTTCGAGACTCCTCGTCATATCCCCGATCTCATCCGGGACTCCGAACTACCTTCGGTACATCAAAACACATAAACTCATAATATAACCGTCATCGAACTTTAAGCGTGCGGACCCTACGGGTTCGAGAACAATGTAGACATGACCGAGACACGTCTCTGGTCAATAACCAATAGCGGAACCTGGATGCTCATATTGGCTCCCACATATTCTATGAAGATCTTTATCGGTCAAACCGCATAACAACATACGTTGTTCCCTTTGTCATCGGTATGTTACTTGCCCGAGATTCGATCATCGGTATCTCAATACCTAGTTCAATCTCGTTACCGACAAGTCTCTTTACTCGTTCCGTAATACATCATCCCGCAACTAACTCATTAGTTACAATGCTTGCAAGGCTTATAGTGATGTGCATTACTGAGTGGGCCTAGAGATACCTCTCAGACAATCGGAGTGACAAATCCTAATCTCGAAATACGCCAACCCAACAAGTACCTTCGGAGACACCTGTAGAGCACCTTTATAATCACCCAGTTACGTTGTGACGTTTGGTAGCACACAAAGTGTTCCTCCGGTAAACGGGAGTTGCATAATCTCATAGTCATAGGAACATATATAAGTCATGAAGAAAGCAATAGCAGAATACTAAACGATCAAGTGCTAAGCTAACGGAATGGGTCAAGTCAATCACATCATTCTCCTAATGATGTGATCCCGTATATCAAATGACAACTCATGTCTATGGCTAGGAAACATAACCATGTTTGATCAACGAGTTAGTCAAGTAGAGGCATACTAGTGACACTCTGTTTGTCTATGTATTCACACATGTATTATGTTTCCGGTTAATATAATTCTAGCATGAATAATAAACATTTATCATGAAATAAGGAAATAAATAATAACTTTATTATTGCCTCTAGGGCATGTTTCCTTCAAGGTGGTCCCGCACCTGTCCGGAATCCGGCTCCATAAGGTTCTTCAGCTTGCATCTTCGACACACACATCTTATCTTCGTCTCGTTCTTTTGAAGCATCTCGGCCTTCGCGGAGCTCAAAAACCTATTCATGATGCCTTCGGTCATCGTGCGGACCATGGTCGCCTGCGGGGTAGAGCAAAACGATATTTTAGAACCAAAAAAAAATTTGGCATGACTTTGCCTAAAAATAGGACCAAAAAGAATGCATAGTGCCAAATTCTCGCCGAAACGGAAATGAATCAACATTCCGGCAAAATATTGGCAACTATCGCATTTTAAATACCGGTACCTGCAAAAACAAACATATGCAACACCACAAACATACGTAGATCTAGGCCATAAAAATTGTATACGTTGTTGGAGGGAGAAAAAAGTAGATCTAGAACATAAAGAAAGCTTTCCCCTTACTTACCTATCAAAAAAAGGAAATTTAACCACATAATTTGCGTGAATCTATGGTGCAAATTAGGTGAGGAGGAGGAGGCAGCCGAGACCAAGCTTGGTAGAGGTGGAGAGAATGAAGTGGGGAAAGTGAGTGTGATAGGTGGCTGTCCAAAATATCTAGCTGCTCCCAAGTTACCAATGGCGCACCACCTAAGAATGCGCCATTAGTAACCAGGGTTACTAATGGCGCACCTGGTGTGTGGTGCGCCATTACTAGTTTTGAAAAAAAAACAAAAAAACATGTTAGTAGTGGCGCACCAGTGGATAGTGCGCCATTACTAGTTAAATTACTAGTTAAAACTAGTAATGGCGCACTATCCCCTGGTGCGCCACTGCTAACATTTTTTTATTTTTTTTTCAAAACTAGTAATGGCGCACCATACACAAGGTGCGCCATTAGTAATGTGGCCAATAATGGCGTACCTGTATCTGGTGCGCCACTGCCAGTGGTGCACCACATACATGATGCGTCATTACTGTCCATATTAGCTATAGCCGTTTTCCTAGTAGTGTGACCGCTTGCCTTACGATGACGACGCTTAGTAGAATAGTGCGCACAAGAGAATATCTCGATTACAAATCGCTCAAGGATTGGTACATTTGTGATTGACCTAGGGCAGAGGAAGCTTACAACCTATGGACATGGAGGTAGCTGTCCTACTCACTGCATTTTGTTTGTCTGGTCCACACTGGAACAGCCTGTCTCCGGTAGATCAGATCATGGCTACATCACACAAGGTTTCGGCCTTAGCAATGTCGACGGCGACAAGACATGACAGTTCCCCAAGCTAGCCATACGCAGAATAATGTGTGCAAATCTCATGGCTGTGACAACCCAACCCATCCATCGATACATTCGTATTACATTTTTTCTATTTGATAATTCAAATTTGGACTGGGTATATTTAAATTTTCTGCAAATATGGAGAAAGGTCATAATAAGGTAGTTAGCATAGAGTTAGCTCTTATGAAACTAATGTTAGGTAGTTTCATCACACTGTGTGGAACTGTGGATGGAGTAGTACCACCTCATTTCTCCCTAATATCTTCTAAATCATATCTTTATAAATTAGTTGTCTGCAGATGTGTGTGGGCCAGTGTGCCACTGAAGTTGGAGACTGCTACAAATCATAAACATTGCATGACTTATTGAAATGGCCCTTGGTACAACAATACCATAGATGACCATGCTGATCACGTTGCTTGCATGTTTCTGAAAATAAGATATTAACCTCCACATTCAATTCAAATATACAAATCATTTATTTTCTTTTGAGAGAGTTGTCTATTTTCAATGATTTTTATCACTGAAAACTGCTGAGTTCCTAATTCACAATTTGTTGTGTCCAACTTATATCAATGTGGCTGCTTGCCTGCATCGCAAATATGATAGAAGCATTTCTGATTGTTTACGTAAGGTATATATCAATTAATTATACTCCCTCCGTATCAAAATATGAGATGTTTTTTTACACTATCTTAGTGTCAAAAAACGTATTATATTTTGATACAGAGGGAATAGTTGTTATTTTAATAATATAAAATGCTTTTATTTTAAATACAAATATGTTCAACGGTATAAATTAGAGCTAAAGTGGTACTTTTTTTTGTCAAAGTTCGTAATGTGATACTTTTTTGCCATGGTTGGTTGAATTGTGCTAGTTTTCGGTTAAATACTTTAGGATTTTTTATATATGGTGGCTTTGCTTCCTACTTCAGTGATAGCCAAGATTAAGGGTGGAGTTCGCTAGGTGGAAAGTGGCTGAGAGTGTGACTACTTTAGGCTGGTGTGGAGTTGTTTGTGATCGTCTGTGATTGCCACCAATGTAAATCTTTTCTGTATACTCGATTCCTCTCTTCCCAATACAAAAGGTGCGCAAAGTTCTTGCGTGTTCTTGAAAAAGAAAAGAGGTTTTTTTAGCATGGGTGATTGTTAAGTGCCTAAGTCTCAGTGGTTTGTTAAATCCAGCTTATATCAATGTGGCTGCATGGCAAACAGGATAGAAGCATTTATCATATTTGATGGAAAGGTACATATCAATACACACATAATTTAACTACCTAGCTAATAGATGCAGTTGTTTTACAGCAGCCCGTTCCAAATTGTTATGAAAGGGGAAGTGCATATTTCAGTTGAACAGCGGATTACATGCCCACCAGAACCATATATTGGACAAATCATCTCCTAATCATCAAGGACATAAACAGATGATTACAAAATATGGAAGAGAGCAAGCAATTGCATTAAGATGAACTAGTACTACTTAGAAGGCAGCACGCCGAGGAGCATGTCCTTCATAAGAGTGGGGTAACTGCTGCAGAGATGTTCAAAACCTTCCGTCTCCACAACCGCCCTCAGGTTCGCCGGATATCGGAGAAACTCATAGCACGCCTTCTTCAGCCCGTCACAGTGGTGCAGGTCCGCAAGGGCCAGAATGGTCGTCGCTGTGCCCACACGGATGTGCTCGCACAGCTTCTTCTCGCACATCAATCTCAGCCTCCGGAGGTCGTACCTGTCGGCCGCGACGAGTAGGTGCTGCAGCAGGACGCCTTCGTTTTCGTCTGCCGCAGGGAAAGGTAGCGTGTCATCATAGATGAAACCGAGCATCGCCTTAAACACCGTCCCATTCATGTCATCCACCTGAACCACCGTCGGAGATGTGCCTTCCTTCATGGGGCCGAAGAGGGCCGCCCTGAAGACGGTAGAGCGGGCCGCAAGGATGCACCGGTGGGCGGCCAAAGCCTCGTTACTGACCTGGAAGACCACATCTGTACCCTCTCCAGCCAGGAGAAGGTCGGTGAAATTCTGTTGCATGTCGGAGGGCGGCACCGTGATGAAGGGAGAAGTGGTGGTGGGGATCACATCCCCCGCCACAACGATGACATCACACCGAATTGTGAAACTATCGCCCTTGAGGTGTTTCTCCAAGGCCTCTCTTTTGATGAGCTTTTCGTGCGGGATGTGGTTCCAGTCTTGGAACTCAAATATTTCCTTAGCATGCGCATGGTTGCATGCCGTCGCCGGCTGGTCAGTCCCATCAATGAAACTGAACTCGAACTGCGCCTTCACAGGCTTTCCACCTTCCTCGGCGAGGTAAAGACAAAGTGATCCCGGGCCATCCATGTCATGGTTTTTGCGGCCATTGGGGTAGTACAAGATACTCCAGCGGCGGCCCGCCACTGTGAAATAGCGAGAATTGATGGCGATGGATCTGTTGATGCGGGAGTAGCCTTCCACGACGAGCAAGTGGTATCCTATAGTGCTGTCGCTGGCGGTGGTAGGGGAGGTGGGAGAGCCCAGGAGTTTGCCATTGGCGATGACAGATACACCGGCGAAGGACATGATAGATTAATGAACCTGCAACAACAAGTGATGAAGCTATGACGTCGCACATATACGATCCAGCGAGAGAGATAGCAATTCACTAGCAAATCCAACAAAATATAACATTGCAAATGCACAGGTGAACAATTCACTAACAAACCAATTTCATATTTTACAGTGCTGAGATCGGTTCAAAATTTTGAGGATTGGAGAGAGGAAGTGCAAGTAGCTAGCACCTGTCCTGCAGTGCCCAGATCAGCGCCGTGCTTGCTGGATGCTGCACCGCCGAACTGTCGCCTTGCCGGTTGCCTTCCTGTCTTGCGCCGTTGCGCGCCTGCCGCCGTTGCGCTGCTGCCGCCGTCTGCTGGTCCGCTGTAGCGCCGCCGCCGTAAGGTCCTAGTGCTAATACTACTACAATTGTATTGGTCACGAGTCGTGCGGTCGATCGTATGTCCTGCAGTGTTGCCAGCGTGGAATGCTCTGGGCTGGCCTGCTGGGCCTCAAAAGTTTCTGGACACTTTTTCTGATATATATTCTGTTGGGCCAATTTCTCATGGTGTGGCCCATCCTTCCCAAAAACTCTTTTGGGTCTGCCTTTGGGGAGTGAAAAAAAAACTATGGCACACCAGTGAGGACTTGTCCTCGTTCTTGTGCTTATAAAAAGATGCACGCGATGATGGACACTCCGCTAAAATCCTGAGAGCTAAGAGCATCTCCTACGCTGACTTGTACATTTGCTCCGGGATCCATCTACGGAGAAGAAGCATTAGTCCCCGGCCACGGATGCGGGAGCCAGCCATCTAACGATAGCCGCATATAGCAAACTGCCTCCTGTCCCGAGTTTAGGTTTTCTCCACCCCTTGCCGGGACCGCTGCCTGTCCGCCTCGTCCCCGGTGGCCTTAGGGTCACGGAGTTGCGGTGGATCCCAGCCCTTATTGGTGGGAGGGCTCCGTTTTTAGATGTTACTTTCAATTTTTTTAGGGCTTGTGTCCTGATCAGAAGGCGAGATGATGGTGGCCTCCTGAAGATGGAATAAAATTCTTTCTGCCTAACCCCTATTTCGGTGGTGCCCCTAGCACCGTCGTGGGCGTGTGGAGATCGGCCTCCGGCGGATCTATCTTTGGTGGATCTGTTCGTCGCTCGCCGACGTTCATCTATCTTCAGGTTGGATCCTTTTAATCTACGCTACTCTTCATCGGCGACGGTTGCAGTTCTGGTATGTTGATCGTATGGGGCCTTTGCACGATGACCTCCAGACTGTCTACTACAACAAGTTTTACCCGGCTCCGATGATGGAGGGACGATGACGGTGGCGCGCCTACGGTTCGCTTCAATTGTTGTAGTCGTCGCTAGGTGGTCTATAAATCTGGATGTAATTATTATTTCTGGTGTTCGTTGTACCGTCATAATTGGAGATGAATATATAGAAAGTTTTCTTGCAAAAAAAGATAGCCGCACATGTTCATTTACATTTTAAACGAGTTTCAACGAAACGAAAAAAAATTGATGCAAACTCAAACAAATAGGACGATATTAACTTAAAATTTCATAGTTTTTACATAAAACTGGACGAAACTAAAAACCTACAAAACTAATCCTACACTACCCTATACTTCACGGTGACCTCATAGGTCATGCCGGGCTGGCCAGGTGCTCCCTCGTCATCATCACCAGATTGTTTTCGTCGTCGTCGCAGTTGGTCTTCGTGCAACAGAAGGGTGCGGCGTCACGGCAAGGTTTTCTAGCAGTAGCCTGACACTCGCAGATGATCCGCTCGGCTTCCTCATGCGTCATGTGTAGTGCGGCCACGGCCACCGACGACATGGGCGGGGGAAAGGGCGGCGAGCCTTAGAGGAGGCGGCACTGGTGAAGGCGATCTCGCTGAGAGACCACTTTTCGCCATACTTGGCCATCTCACCGTTGAGGCGACGGAGATGGTGCTTGACCGTCGCAGCCATATTCACGGGCAACGTCCATAAGCAATTCTAGACCTCATCGTCCTCATCGACGATTGTCACCGTTGACATCCTAGAAGCGCTCCCACAAACGTCCGATAGAAATGTCACTAGAGCAGATCTAGATGATGAGCGTGGAAAGGAAGAAAAAGATGGGGAAAGAGGAGCAAGAAAGAAGATGAGGAGCAAGAAAAAGTTCCATCTTTGTGTCTATAGCTTCAATTGTTGTAGTAACTAGCTATGTTACCACTTTCATCTATTTCTTCATTTATTGCATGCCACATCATCTATTTAACCTAGATATGTGTGATGTTACTACCTATATTACTCCCACTGTGGGTAGTCTAAGCTAGTAGAACAACAAAAAACATGTTAGCACTAAAAAAATGATTAAAAACCAGTGAAATTTGAGGAATGAAATTCGAATGGTATCTGGTAGGCCAAAATTCATAACGGTGACATCGATGTCTTTTGAGAAATGAATATTTGACACTACAAAGATGGAACTTTTCAAGAATAAAAGCATGCGTATTTCATGCAAGAGAATAGAAAAAAGCATGAGAAGAATGATGCATGAATTAGCGAGCAGATAGGACAGTAGGAACGAATGAGCGGAATGAGATAAAAGAAAGTAATTAGGCAGGAAAAAATATATAAAAAAAGAAACAGGAGACGAACATCAGAGAAGTACAGGAGAGGGATGAAGGAACAAGAAGATAAACATTACACTTACATCGGTTGAACCGAGTATGTAACATAATGTGGGATGTAAGACATGTGACATAGACGTATTCGTATATAACAAACATGTATACTGCCCTGTATTTAGAAACTTTAAGAATTTCCATCCATTTTTCAATCATTTTATGTCCAAAAATATGCACGAATCACGGTGCATATAGACGACAGGAGGCGTTTCCGCTAGTGTGTTCCCCCACACTTATTTTCCCTTGCACATTTTCAGCATGCATATGGTGGCCCTCATGATTGATTCATATCGTGGCTTAATTCTAGTTCTAGGAAAGTGTTCCATACCCTTCTTTACTGAAATTTTATATTCCTTCTTTCATGTCAATAACGACACATATGGTTCGCACAAACAGTCTATCAAGTATTATGGGGCAAAACGGATTGCAATCAATATCAAGTACAATAAAATCAACAGGTACATAGTTCCTATTTGCAAGAATAAGAACATCGTTAATTCTACCCAAAGGCTTTTTAATAGTAGAATCCACCAAATAGAAAATAAGAGAACATTCATCCATATTGGTAAAACCTAGTACATCACATATAGATTTTGGAATGGTAGAAACACTAGCACCCAAATCACATAAAGCATTGCACTCATAAATTTTAATTTTAATTTTAAAAGCTAGAACTAGAAGTTTCAGTTACTAGAAAATTATATGATGAGTGGTAACCTGCCATTAAAATTAAAATTAAAAATTATGAGTGCAATGCTTTATGTGATTTGCTAGAACTAGAATTTTCAATTCCTAGAAAATTATACGATGAGTGAGAACCTACCATTAAAATTAAAATTAAAAATTACGAGTGCAATGCTTTATGTGATTTGAGTGCTATTGTTACCACAATTTCAAAATCACTATGTGATGTGCTAGGTTTCACTAGTAGAAAACAGGCTTTGGTTCGGGCCTGGCCAGCCCATTAGTCCCGGTTCTGCACGAACCGGGACCCATGGGGGCATTCGTCCCGGTTGTTGAGCCCAGGGGGCCGGCCGGGGCCTCGTGGGCATTGGTCCCGGTTCGTGTGGACCCATTTGTCCCGGTTCTAGGCACAAACCAGGACCAATGGGCCTCGCTCCTGGCCCACAGCCATTGGTCCCGGTTCGTGGCTCGAACCGGGACAGAAGGGGGAGCTTTAGTCCAGGTTCCAGCCACGAACCGGGACAAATGAGTTGCCTATATATACCCCATCGCCGCAGCAGAGCACTCCACAGTGCTCTGTTTTTTGCTGGCCGGCGAGGGGAGGGCATTTGGGTGCTCTAGCTCACCTCCTATGCAGATGAGGTGTTCGATGAAATGCCCGAGCCACACTATAGTTAAGCTTTCTCCTCTCGAAGCTCGACCTTCGAGCTCCATTTTTCCCGAGATTTGTCTAGGTTTATATTAGCGGTCCGTCACGCCCCGTCCCCGTCTTCACCGCCGTCGATCGCCCGCGCCGATCTCGTCGCCGGCACCACCATGGCGAGCCTCTTGTTCTTATCTTCTTTCTGAAAGAAAAAAATTCTTACTTTACATAGATACCTGTCTAATTTTCTTACTTTTTACACACATAATTATATATAATGCACGCAGATGAACCGACAATGGATGTACGGTGAAAGACACACCTCCGAGTACATTAAGGGCGTGCATGATTTTCTCGAAGTGGCTGAGGCAAACAAGCAGAATGGTTTTATGTGTTGTTCATGCCCTAAATGTGGGAATACGAAGTCTTACTCTGACCGGAAAATCCTTCACACCCACCTGCTTTACAAGGGTTTCATGCCACACTATAATGTTTGGACGAGGCTCGAAGAAATAGGGGTTATGATGGAAGACAGCGAAGAAGAAGAGGACGATGACAACTATGTGCCCCTTGAATACGGTGATGCTGCAGCGGGGGAAGCTGCTGAAGATCAAGAGGAACCAGACGATGTGCCCCTTGAATACGGTGATGCTGCAATGGGGGAAGCTGCTGAAGATCAAGAGGAACCAGACGATGTGCCCGATGATGCTGCAACGGGGGAAGCTGCTGAAGATCAAGAGGAACCAGAAAATGTGCCCGATGATGATGATCTCCGCCGGGTCATTGTCGATGCAAGGACGCAATGCTAAAGTCAAAAGGAGAAGCTGAAGTTCGATCGCATGTTAGAGGATCACAAAAAAGGGTTGTACCCCAATTACGAAGATGGCAACACAAAGCTCGGTACCATATTGGAATTGCTACAGTGGAAGGCAGAGAATGCTGTGCCTGACAAAGGATTTGAGAAGGTACTGAAATTATTGAAGAAGAAGCTTCCAAAGGATAACGAATTGCCCGACAGTACGTACGCAGCAAAGAAGGTCGTAGGCCCTCTAGGATTGGAGGTGCAGAAGATACATGCATGCCCTAATGACTGCATCCTCTACCGCGGTGCGTACAAGGATTTGAACCCATGCCCGGTATGCGGTGCATTGCGGTATGAGATCAGACGAGATGACCCTGGTGATGTTGACGGCGAGCCCTGAGGGAGTCCTGGATTAGGGGGTCCTCGGACAGCCGGACTATATCCTTTGGCCAGACTGTTGGACTATGAAGATACAAGATTGAAGACTTCATCCCGTGTCCGGATGGGACTCTCCTTGGCGTGGAAGGCAAGCTTGGCAGTATGGATATGTAGATCTCCTCCCTTGTAACCGACTCTGTGTAACCCTAGCCCCCTCCGGTGTCTATATAAACCGGAGGGTTTTAGTCTGTAGGACAAGAACAATCAGACCATAGTCTAGCTTTTAGGGTTTAGCCTATACGATCTCGTGGTAGATCAACTCTTGTAATACTCATATCATCAAGATCAATCAAGCAGGAAGTAGGGTATTACCTCCATCGAGAGGGCCCGAACCTGGGTAAACATTGTGTCCCCCGCCTCCTGTTACCATCCGCCTTAGATGCACAGTTCGGGACCCCCTACCCGAGATCCGCCGGTTTTGACACCGACATTGGTGCTTTCATTGAGAGTTCCACTGTGCCGTCACCATAAGGTTTGATGGCTCCTTCGATCATCGGTAACGATGCGATCAAGGGTGAGGTTTTCCTCCCCGGACAAATCTTCGTATTCGGCGGCTTCGTACTGCGTGCCAACTCGCTTGGCCATCTGGAGCAGATCGAGAGCTATGCCCCTGGCCATCACGTCAGGTTTGGAAACTTGAACTATACTGCCGACATCCGCGGAGACTTGATCTTCGACGGATTCGAGCCCATGTCGGGTGCGCCGCACAATCACGATGAGCATGATTTAGCTCTGCCGTCGGACAGTGTTCGGGAGATCACACCTGCAGCTACTCCGGCCCTCAGTCCGGAACAAATTGCGCCATCTGAGGACGGGTGGGTGGACCCCTCCACGGAGGCTGCACACTCAGCGGCGATAGAGCCAAATACTGGCTTCACCTCCTCCGAGACACGTGTTGCCGAATCGTTGGTTTCGTCCCCGGCCATGGACTCCGAGCCGCTTGCGTCCGTGCCTATCGAATCTGATTGGGCACCGGTCATGGAGTTCACCTCCGCGGATATCTTCCAGCACTCGCCCTTTGGCGACGTGCTAAACTCACTGAGGTCTCTCTCCTTGTCAGGAGACCCTTGGCCGAACTATGTCCGGCTAGAATGGGATGCGGACGACGAAGAAATTCGCTCCCCACCCACCACCCACTTAGTAGCCACTGTCGACGATTTAACCGACATGCTCGACTTCGGCTTCGAAGACATCGACGGTATGGACGACGATGCAGGAGACGAACAAGAACCACCGCCCACAGGGTGCTGGATTGCCACCTCATCGTATGACATATACATGGTGGACACCCCTAAAGAAAACAATGACGAGGAACGGAAGGATGCAGCGAAGGATAGCTCCCTCGAGAAGCAACCAAAGCGACGGCGTAGGTGCCGCTCCAAATCCCGCCTCGGCAAAAACAGCGATAACAGCGCAAGAGAAAATAACACCCCAGTCGACTCTAGGGGAAACCACGAACATATTGACTCAGCGATAGAGCAGGATGAACCAGCGAACGGTGAACATAGTACGGATCCGCTGTCCGAACACGGCGACGCCGAGGATAAAGCTCATCAACCTCCCTCCGGAGAGGAAAGCAGTCCAAACGAGGATGCAAACATCATCCCGGAAAGGCACATGGAACAAGAGAACCTCCGTACAAGGCTTATTGCCACCGCGAGGAGTCTGAAGAAGCAGAAGCAAAGGCTTAAGGCCGCGCAGAATACGCTCAACAATAGATGGAACAAAGTGCTTGACACTGAAGAAAAGTATGGTGGCACTCGCCACACAAAGAGCTATCCAAAGCGCAAGCTGTTGCCCGAATTCGATGATGAGGCCTTAGAGCCCACGCAGCCGAAAAATAAAACGGCCGATAGGTCGGATCGACCTCCTCGTGGCCGCGATAGAGCGGCTAACGAGACCGCACATAAGTCAGCACACGACCCACGCGAGGATTCACATCAAAAGGCCGGCATGACTAGATCCATCTACGGATCTAGGAAGCGCATTCCAGCGCATAATCAAAACCGAACACTACAACCGTCAGAACACCATGACACAGCCAAATACAGGGGTGCGGCGCACCCCCTATATTTTACCGATGAGGTGCTGGATCACGAATTTCCAGAGGGATTCAAACCTGTGAACATAGAGGCGTACGACGGAACAACAGACCCTGGGGTCTGGATTGAGGACTTCATCCTCCATATTCATATGGCTCGCGGAGACGATCTCCACGCCATCAAATACTTGCCCCTCAAGTTGAAAGGACCAGCTCGGCACTGGCTGAAGAGCCTCCCCGAAAATTCAATTGGAAGTTGGGAGGAGCTTGAGGATGCTTTTAAGGCTAACTTTCAAGGGACCTATGTCCGACCTCCGGATGCAGACGATTTAAGTCATATAATGCAACAGCCCGGAGTGTCAGCTCGAAAGCTTTGGAACATATTTCTCACTAAGAGGAACCAAATCGTCGACTGCCCGGACGCAGAAGCCTTAGCAGCTTTCAAACACAGCGTCTGAGACGAATGGCTCGCCAGACACCTCGGCCCAGAAAAACCAAGGACAATGGCAGCCCTAACAAGCCTTATGACCCGCTTTTGCGCGGGCGAAGATAGCTGGCTAGCCCGTAGTAGCACCAGCGACCCAGGCACATCCAAAGTCAGGGATGGCAATGGAAAACCACGACGCAGTAAAAGCAAGCATCAAAATAACGAAGACATGCCAGACAACACGGCGGTAAACGCCGGATTCAGGGGCTCTCGACCCGGTCAGCGGAAAAAGCCTTTCAAAGGCTGCAGAGATGGAACGTCCAGCCTAAACAAGATTCTAGACAAATTATGTCAGATTCATGGCACCCCCGATAAACCTGCAAATCACACCCACAGAGAATGCTGGGTCTTCAAGCAGGCCGATAAGCTAAACGCCGAACACAAGGGGAGGGAGACACCAAGTGAAGACGAGGACGAGCCTCGCCAGCAAAGCACTGGGGGACAGAAAAAATTCCCACCAGAGGTCAAAACAGTGAACATGATTACGTGACGAAGAGGAGAAGCAAGCATGTACTCCGAGACACACGCGCCGTAGAGCCAGTCACCCCTAAGTTCAACCCCTGGTCGGCCTGCATGATCACTTTTGATCGCAGGGATCACCTGACAAGTATCCGGCATGGAGGATTGGCTGCCTTGGTGTTAGATGCAATAATCAACGGATACCATCACACACGAGTCCTTATGGACGGCGGCAGTAGTCTTAATCTGATATATCAGGACACAGCCCGCAAAATGGGGATAGACTCGACAAGAATCAGCCACAGTAATACTACCTTTAAGGGAGTAATACCAGGCCCAGAGGCCCGCTGTACGGGCTCTCTAGTACTAGAGGTTGTATTCGGTTCTCCCGACAACTTCCGAAGCGAAAAGTTAACCTTTGATATCGCTCCATTCCGAAGTGGCTATCAAGCACTACTCGGAAGAGCAGCTTTTGCTCATTTTAATGCAGTACCGCATTACGCTTCTCTTAAGCTTAAGATGCCCGGTCCACGTGGCATCATCACAATTAGCGGAAATATCGAGCGTTCCTTACGCGCGGAAGAATGAGTGGCGGCTTTAGCAGCCGAACAGTAAACGGCCTCTCCAACCAGAATAAATGATCGGTCGTCAAGACCGCGGACACGGCTAGACGAGTCCGGCGCATCACTAGCTGTAACACATTAGATATACCTAAGATTGGTTCGATGGATTTACCCTCATAGGCGGTACCAGGGGCTTCCCGCATGTAAAAGGACTACAGTTCGGCTCGACCTTACTTATCTTGATTTTTAATGGTTTATTGAGAATAACCAATTTTTCGCACGACAACTTTCACCTAAGTTCTTCTCTTTTACATATGGTAATCGTGCTACACCCTTCCAGGATACGGCACAACGGAGACACAGGCACAGACGTGCAGCAGGGCCCCGCTCAAAGGTTTCTTTTTAGATTAAGACCCTGTGTAAACCTTTTTTACTGTCTCTTGTTGCTTCACATCCTCCGAATACTCAGCATAACCGAGAGCGATGCTGACGTTATTGGCATTTCGGCACGTCAAAATGATGCACGTACCTGGACACTCAGGGATCATTATCAAGGGCATTATTCAGCCCAGTATATGTTGTAAAGACCGAATACCTTAGGGAGTGTTCGGTGTCGCGAGTTTGGCCTTATATGCAGCTCCGAATCATGTCTTTGGTCAAATGTTGGGTTTGCCCGGCTCCCGCGTTTTGCTACCTTACGTTCCGCTCTATCGGCTAATGTGGCACCGGGAGAACTACTTCTATTGTGCCCTGGTTCATCCGGACGAGCACCTCAGTAGAGAAAGCCGAAAACTGACTGTCATGATAAAGCGCGAGACTGGTCAACCGCTCGATGACTTAGCGGAATCTTCAGGATTCGTCCGCATTAACGAAGGGCCGTTTCCCGGTCATGTACGTACGCGCCCTGTATTCGGATGAGCGCAGAGGTACCAGGGGCTATATAGTAGTCCCACCATCAAACTCCTATGGCTAAGTGAAAGTGTTAAAGCAATATAGTCCGATTGCCACGTTCGCTGCGCTATCACCTCCTTAATGTACCAAGACGTTGGATCAAGTGTGAATACGCGTTTTTGCGAACACCCCTGCATTATATGCGTGGGGGCTGAAGCCAACGACTGCAAACTTTCAGGTTATATACATATATACATAAACGGCCGCACAGGAGGCATCATAATACTTTCAGGCAAAAGTATAAACACAGTCTTTATAATTTAATAGCATTGTTTTTACAATCGGGATACATGTCACTTGAACATGATACTCTTAGAGCACTGAGCCTCTATTACACGAGCGCCTTCTAGGACTTCTTCAAAATAGTGCTCGGCCAGGACCTGGCCTGCGGCCTGGCCTCGGGTTGCAATAGCGGTGGCCTCCATCTCCGCCCAGTATGTCTTAACATGGGCAAGAGCCATCCGCGCACCCTCTATGCACGGCGACCTCTTTATGGCGTCAATTTGCGGCACAGCGCCAAGGAATCGTTGCACTAGACCAAAATAACTATTCGGCCTCGGTCCCTCCGGCCAAAGGTGATCCACGACTGACCTCATAGCAAGTCCTGACAACCTATGGAGCTCGGCCCACTCGGCCATTTGTTCATTTAACAGCAGCGGACGCGTTGGAGTGCTGAACTGTGACCAGAACAATCTTTCCACTACATGATCTTTCTGATCTTTGAAAAACTTGGTCGCCTCAGCGGCACTCGCTGCTAAATCCAAGTACGCGTCTGCAGAACTCCATAATTTATCCAGAGGGGCATACTTCGGGTCCCCAAACCTCGTCCGCAACAAAAAGGGCTTCCCAGCCGCGATATCTCCGGCTTGACGGAGTTCCTCCTTCGCCGCTCTGACTTGCGAGCGTGTTTCCTTGGCCGCTTCCATGGCCACCTTCAGGTCCGCCGCCTTCGCTTGGCTTTCCTTTTCAAGAAGCTCATACCGGCCGGCGGCATCTTTCAGCTCAACAACCATCTTGGCTATTTTCACTTTGCTCTGGCAATGCACAGCCTGTTCGGCCCTTAGCTCTTCGACCGCCTTCAGGGCGGCCGCATCACTCTTCTTGGCTTGTTCCTTGGCCCGGGCAAGTTCCGCTCGAAGGGTCTCCACGGCGACAGCTCCATCTGTAGTCACAACATATTATAGATACTAGCATCATGCTCCTCTTAATATGTGTTGATCATAGGAGAATACATACCCTGTGCCTCGTCAAGCCGCTTGTTTACAAGCACGATGTCGGCATCTGCCGCATCAAGTTGCCGCTTCAGTTCGGCAAATTCACCAGTCCGGCTAGCCACCGGACCCTCGGCCCCCTGCACGTAAAGGCAGCACGGTTATTACCTGGGACTATGATCCTCTAGTTGCCGTCTTGTTCGACAGCAACCAGAGTCTCAGGGGCTACTATCTGCATAGGACGCACCTAGAGTGTGCGGTACCGTCAAAATATATATTACTTTGCGTACCTCAAAGCCTCTCAGCAGACTCATAAAAGTTTCATGCAACCCGCTTTCGGAGGATGAAATCCTCTCAACCACCGTACCCATTAGCGTACGATGCGCTTCTGAGATAGCCGCTCATTCCAGAAGATTCATCAGTGCGTCTAGTCGCGCACCGGACGGTCCCGGACTCTTCCTGTTGCTCTCCTTAGGAACCGGATACTCCGGACTTCGGGCAGCCGAAGGGTTACCTTCTGGCCTTGGCGGATCAGGAGAAACCCTCCGTGAAGACACCTCAGGGTCGTCCGCTTCATGAGGCGGGGAGGCATGGGGAGGCGTTGCATGAAGCAGGATCCATCATCTCCGGAAGAAGATCCCCCGAAGACGAACTCTTTCAAGAAGGGCTACGATCCGGACTGCAAGACATATGTCTCGGTTATCATTCTCAGAAATGAAGCAGGATATATTTATCGAAAGTACTTTTGTTTACTCATAGCTCGGTGGAGGGCTGGTCCCCTTGCGGGTACTGTACGGTAAGGTTGCCCTCCGGGGTAGGACCCTCTGACAAAGGTTCTTCCCTCGCTTGGAGACCATTACTTCCAAGTCTTCAGAGGCGGTCCTCTTCCTTCCCTGGGGAGAGGGAATTTTAGATTCTTCCCCCCGGTTATCCTCCTTCGCGGAGGCACTAATTCCCCCGGTTTGGATGAATAGTGAGTGAGGCTCGCTCTCGGCTTCTTTGTTCCTCCTTTTATCTTCCCCTGATGGCGCTTGATAAGGCGCAAGCTCAAGCATCCTGGCTAGTACAGGATCTGGTGAGCCTTCGGGAAGGGGGGCCGGACACCTGATCATGTTCGCCTTTTTTATCCAGTCCTGGTCAAAAGGCGACTTTTCAGAATGATGTTGTGATAAATTAAAAGACAACATGTTCGGCCGCGGAATTACTTACTTGAGTGTCTCGACGATTGAAATTCAGACCCACATCCTCGGAGGTCTGCGGACACTCTATTTGTGATCCGAAGAAAGATCTGTACATCTCTTCGAGCGTCACGCCGAAGAAGTGCTGAATAGTTCACGGTCCTTCCGGGTTGAACTCGCACATACGGAGAGGTCGACGTTTGCAAGGCAGGGCTCGATGAACTAGCATGACTTGCATTACCTTAACAAGGCTGACATCTCTCTCGAGGAGATCTCGGATGCGACTCTGCAATGTCGGCACATCATTTACTGGCCCCCAGTCCAGCCCCTTGTTGACCCATGACGCCAGTTGTGGCGGGGGGCCCGGGCGGAAGGCAGGGGCGGCTACCCACTTAGTACCCCGGGGAGCTGTGATATAAAACCACTCCCGTAGCCATAAACTGGACACCTACTGGAAGGAACCCTTTGGACATGGAACATCGGCGCCTTTGCTTATTAAGGCACCTGCGCACTCTGTGTGTCGCCCCTCAATCATCTTCAGCTCCACATTGAGGTCTTGAGCTATAAGCCGAAGTGTGGGGTAATGTGGGGGAAGGCTTCACACACGACGATGAATGACGAGATGCGAAGGATGGAATCCGGAGCCAGATCATGGAAATCGAGCCCGTAGTAGAACATGAGCCCCCTGACAAAGGGATCTAGACTAAAACCTAGCCCTTGGAGGCAGTGGGAGACGAATACGACACTCTCGCCAGGTTCGGGAGCGGGAATGACCTGCCCTCGAGCAGGCAGCCTGTGCGAGATTTCGCCGGTCAAATACCTAGCTTCTCTTAGCTTCTTGATGTCCTCCTCTGTGACAGAGGAGGGCATCCACCGACCTTGAAGGTTGGATCCGGATATGATTGTAGGTCCGAAGCTCCTAGCCTGAGCCTTGGGTGTTGGAACTCAAGGTGGGGGAAGGATTCGATTGAGCGCGAGAAGAAGGGGACAAGCCTAGGCCCCTTTATAAAGAGGATGAATATCAAGCGTCCTCCACGTGGCGGTTTGGGACTTGCCTAAAGTCGAGGAGTCATACCAACAGGCACGATTGGGTTACCCATACCCGTATTGATGAGAATCCCATGAAAAAAGGGACACGTACGATCTTTGCTTTGACAGGACGTGCCAATAAAAACCGCCTCGCAACACGTGTAGTGGCAGGCTCGGAAAAACGGTTCGTCATGACCAGACCACTAGCAGTACGTCACGTTATGAAAAGCTGTCAGCAGATTAGATTTGTGGAAATATTATTCTCTCTACGGTGGTATGTGGAATTTGTTTTGCAGAGCCGGACACTATCCTTGTGTTCAAAATCTTCTATGGAGTATTCGGAGGAGGAACCCACCTTGCAATGCCGAAGACAATCTGCGCGCCGGACTCATCGTCATTGAAGCCTGGTTCAGGGGCTACTGAGGGACTCCTGGATTAGGGGGTCCTCGGACAGCCGGACTATATCCTTTGGCCGGACTGTTGGACTATGAAGATACAAGATTGAAGACTTCATCCCGTGTCCGTATGGGACTCTCCTTGGCGTGGAAGGCAAGCTTGGAAGTACGGATATGTAGATCTCCTCCCTTATAACCGACTCTGTGTAACCCTAGCCCCCTCCGGTGTCTATATAAACCGGAGGGTTTTAGTCCGTAGGACAAGAACAATCAGACCATAGGCTAGCTTCTAGAGTTTAGCCTCTACGATCTCGTGGTAGATCAACTCTTGTAATACTCATATCATCAAGATCAATCAAGAAGGAAGTAGGGTATTACCTCCATCGAGAGGGACCGAACCTGGGTAAACATTGTGTTCCCCGCCTCCTGTTACCATCCGCCTTAGACGCACAGTTCGGGATCCCCTACCCGAGATCCGCCGGTTTTGACATCGACAAGCCCCGCAGGAAGAGGGTTCCTGCGAAGGTGATGTGGTATGCTCCTATAATACCATGGTTGAAAGGACTATTCAGAAACAAAGAGCATGCCAAGTTGATGCGATGGCACAGTGAGGACCGTAAGAAAGACGGGAAGTTGAGAGCACCCGCTGATGAGTCGCAGTGGAGAAAAATCAAGAGACAGTACTGGGCTGAGTTTGCAGGTGACCCAAGGAACGTATGGTTTGGTTTAAGCGCGGATGGCATTAATCCTTTCGGGGAGCAGAGCAGCAATCACAATACCAGGCCCGTGACTCTATGTATGTATAACCTTCCTTCTTGGATGTGCATGAAGCGGAAGTTCATTATGATGCCAGTTCTCATCCAAGGCCCTAAGCAACCCGGCAACGACATTGATGTGTACCTAAGGGCATTAGTTGAAGAACTTTTACAGCTGTGGAATGGAAACAGTGTACGTGTGTGGGATGAGCACAAATAGGAGGAATTTAACCTGCATGCGTTGCTATTTGTAACCATCAACGATTGGCCCGCTCTTAGTAACCTTTCAGGACAAACAAACAAGGGATACCATGCATGCACGCACTGTTTAGCTGACACCGAAAGTATATAACTGGACAAATGTAGGAAGAATGTGTACCTGGGCCATTGTCGATTTCTTCCGACCAACTATTAGTATCGAAAGAAAGACAAGCATTTCAAAGGCGAGGCAGATCACCGGAAGAAGGCCGCCATGCGTACCGGTGATCATGTACTTGCAATGGTCAATGATTTACACGTAATATTTGGAAAGTGTCCTGGCGGACTAGCTGTTCCGAATGACGCTGAGGGACGCGCACCCATGTGGAAGAAGAAATCTATATTTTGGGACCTACCCTACTGGAAAGACCTAGAGGTCCACTCTTCGATCGACGTGATGCACGTGACGAAGAACCTTTGCGTGAACCTGCTAGGCTTCTTGGGCGTGTATGGGAAGACAAAAGATACAGCTGAGGCATGGGAGGACTGGCAACATTTGCACGAAGAAGACGACATGCCTCCAAAGCAGTATGAAGGTCCTGCCAGCTACGCTCTTACCAAAGAAGAGAAGGAAATCATCTTTGAATGCCTGCTTAGTATGAAGGTCCCGACTGGCTTCTCATCGAATATAAAGGGAATAATAAATATGCCAGAGAAAAAGTTCCAGAACCTAAAGTCTCATGACTGCCACGTGATTATGACGCAACTGCTTCAGGTTGCATTGAGGGGGCTTCTACCGGAAAACGTCCGATTAGCCATTGTGAAGCTATGTGTATTCCTCAATGCAATCTCTCAGAAGGTGATCGATCCAGAAATCATACCAAGGCTAAGGAGTGATTTGGCACAATGTCTTGTCAGTTTCGAGCTGGTGTTCCCACCATCCTTCTTCAATATCATGACGCACGTCCTAGTTCATCTAGTTGACGAGATTGTCATTCTGGGCCCCGTATTTCTACACAATATATACCCCTTTGAGAGTTTCACGGGAGTCCTAAAGAAATATGTCCGTAACCGCGCTAGGCTAGAAGGAAGCATCTCCATGGGCCATCAAACAGAGGATGTCATTGGGTTCTGTGTTGACTTCATTGCTGGCCTTAAGAAGATAGGTCTCCCTAAATCGCGGTATGAGGGGAGACTGACTAGAAAAGGCACGCTTGGAGGGGACTCAATAATATGCAGGGACGGGCATTCTTGGTCTCAAGCACACTACACAGTTCTACAGAACTCTACCTTGGTGACCTCGTATGTCGATGAACACAAGAACAGTCTACGCTCCAAACACGCGAAGCAGTGCGACGACTGGATTACATGTGAACACATCAGGACTTTCAACAGTTGGTTGGAAACACGTCTCAGAGGTGACAACACTGTTTGTGATGAGTTGTACTCGTTGTTCAGGGGACCATCTTCGACTGTATTGACTTACAAAGGATACGGGATAAATGGGAATACATTTTACACGATCGCCCAATATCAAAAGAGCACCAACCAAAACAGCTGTGTCCGCTTTGATGCAGCAACCAAGAGGGGAAAGGACACATATTATGGTTACATAGTGGACATATGGGAACTTGACTACAGACATGATTTTAAGGTCCCTTTGTTTAAGTGCAAATGGGTCTATCTGTCAGGAGGCGGGGTACAGGTAGACCCACAGTACGGAATGACAACAGTAGATCTGAACAATCTTGGGTACACTGACGAACCGTTCGTCCTAGCCAATGATGTGGCACAGGTTATCTATGTGAAGGACATGTCTACCAAACAGAGAAAAAGAAAAGATAAGGAAGCGAATACATCATACGATGAGACAAAGCGCCACATCGTTCTTTCAGGAAAAAGGGACATCGTGGGAGTGGAGGGCAAGACAGACATGTCTGAAGATTATGAAAAATTTCATGAAATTCCTCCCTTCAAAGTCAAGGCTGACCCAAGCATCCTGATAAACGATGAAGATTATCCATGGTTACGGCGCAATAAGCAAAGGACACAAGCGAAGAAAAAGTGAAGACTTTCTCTCCACAACTATTATGATGATACCATGCCAACTTTCAACCTTTTCGTAGTTCATTTGAAATGCCTGTTGTAACAGACGAGTTTCCGTATGGAAACCCTGATATCTCAAAACAGATTGTCCGTTTTGTACACGAAGTGCATCAAGTTTTTGCCGTAACCCTCTCAACTTTTTTGCACATGCTATGTGGGTGAAATGATGATACCATGCCAACTTTTTTTCAGAGTTCATTTAAAATGCTTTTCAATTTCAGTGTCTTATAGCTCAAAATAACCAGTAAATGCATGAAAAATAACAAATGAAGTCAGAAAGGGTTGAAAATTGATGATGTGGCTTTGAATGGTGCATTTTGAACACAGAAAAACTCTGGAGTTCAACTAAGTTCAAAAAAATGAAATCCCTTTGTAACAGACGAGTTTCCGTATGAAATCATGATACTTCGAAAGAGATTGTCCGTTTTGTACACGAAGTGCATCCAGTTTTTGCTGTAACCCTTTCAACTTTATTGCACATGCTATGTGGATGAAATGATGATACCATGCCAAATTTCAACCTTTTCAAAGTTCATTTGAAATGCTTTTCAATTTCAGGGTCTTATAGGTCAAAATAATCAGTAAATGCATGAAAAATAACAAATGAAGTCAGAAAGGGTTGAAAATTGATGATGTGGCTTTGAATGGTGCATTTTGAACACACAAAAAGTCAGGAGTTCAAATAAGTTTTAAAAAATGAAATCCCTTTGTAACAGACTAGTTTCCGAATGAAATCATGATACTTCGAAAGAGATTGTCCGTTTTGTACACGAAGTGCATCCAGTTTTTGCCGTAACCCTCTCAACTTTCTTGCACATGCTATGTGGATGAAATGATGATACCATGCCAACATTCAACCTTTTCGGGGTTCATTTGAAATGCTTTTCAATTTCAGGGTCTTATAGCTCAAAGTAATCAGTAAATGCATGAAAAATAACAAATGAAGTCAGAAAAGGTTGAAAATTGATAATGTGGCTTTGAATGGTGCACTTTGAACACACAAAAATTCAGGAGTTCAAATAAGTTTAAAAAAATGAAATCCCTTTGTAACAGACGAGTTTCCGTATGAAATCCTGATACTTCGAAAGAGATTGTCCGTTTTGTACACGAAGTGCATCCAGTTTTGCCGTAGCCCTCTCAACTTTCATGCACACGCTATGTGGATGAAATGATGATACCATGCCAACTTTCAACCTTTTCAGAGTTCATTTGAACTGCTTTTCAATTTCAGGGTCTTCTAGCTCAAAATAATCAGTATATGCATGAAAAATAACAAATGAAGTCAGGAAGGGTTGAAAATTGATGATGTGGCTTTGAATGGTGCATTTTGAACACACAAAAAGTCAGGAGTTCAAATAAGTTTTAAAAAATGAAATCCCTTTTAACAGACGAGTTTCCGTATGAAATCCTCATACTTTGAAAGAGATTATTCGTTTTGTACACGAAGTGCATCCAGTTTTTGCCGTAACCCTCTCGACTTTCTTGCACATGCTATGTGGATGAAATGATGATACCATGCCAACTTTCAACCTTTTCAGAGTTCATTTGAAATGCTTTTCAATTTCAGGGACTTATAGCTCAAAATAATCAGTAAATGCATGAAAAATAACAAATGAAGTCAGAAAGGGATGAAAATTGATGATGTAAGTAGAAACCAAATAAAATAAAATAAACTTTAATAAAATATAAAAGTAGAAACAAAATAAAATAAAATAAAATAACATATATAAAATTTATGGACCTAAAATTACCAAAGTATTTTCTGTTCAAAACATTATAAGCAAAAAGAATTTCCTGAAATAAATAAAATAGCAACAGTAAGTATTTTGTTGTAAGTAGAAAAAAAAGAAGAAACTGGGAAAAAATAAAAAAATGCCTCCTACTGGGCCACCACGGTCTGAATACGACTAGAAACCCATCCGTGAAGGAAATATGCCCTAGAGGCAATAATAAAGTTATTATTTATTTCCTTATTTCATGATAAATGTTTATTATTCATGCTAGAATTGTATTAACCGGAAACATAATACATGTGTGAATACATAGACAAACATAGTGTCACTAGTATGCCTCTACTTGACTAGCTCGTTAATCGAAGATGGTTGAGTTTCCTAGCCATGGACATGAGTTGTCATTTGATTAACGAGATCACATCATTAGGAGAATGATGTGATTGACTTGACCCATTCCGTTAGCTTAGCACTTGATCGTTTAGTATGTTGCTATTGCTTTCTTCATGACTTATACATGTTCCTATGACTATGAGATTATGCAACTCCCGTTTATCGGAGGAACACTTTGTGTGCTACCAAACATCACAACGTAACTGGGTGATTATAAAGGTGCTCTACAGGTGTCTCCGAAGGTAATTGTTGAGTTGGCGTATTTCGAGATTAGGATTTGTCACTCCGATTGTCGGAGAGGTATCTCTGGGCCCACTCGGTAATACACATCACTATAAGCCTTGCAAGCATTGTAACTAATGAGTTAGTTGCGGGATGATGTATTATGGAATGAGTAAAGAGACTTGCCGGTAACGATATTGAACTAGGTATTGAGATACCGACGATTGAACCTCGGGCAAGTAACATACCGATGACAAAGGGAACAACGTATGTTGTTATGCGGTTTGACCGATAAAGATCTTCATAGAATATGTAGGAGCCAATATGAGCATCCAGGTTCCGCTATTGGTTATTGACCGGAGACATGTCTCAGTCATGTCTACATAGTTCTCGAACCCGTAGGGTCCGCACGCTTAAAGTTCGGTGACGATCGATATTATGAGTTTATGTGTTTTGATGTACGAAAGGTAGTTCGGAGTCCCGGATGAGACCGGGGACATGACGAGGAGTCTCGAAATGGTCGAGACGTAAAGATCGATATATTGGACGACTATATTCGGACATCGGAAAGGTTCCGAGTGATTCGGGTATTTTTCGGAGTACCGGAGAGTTACGGGAATTCGCCGGGGAGTACATGGGCCTTATTGGGATTTAGGGGAAAGAGAGAGGGGAGGCTGCGCGCCCCCACAAGGCCTAGTCCGAATTGGACTAGGGAGAGGGGCGGCGCCCCCTCCTTCCTTCTCTTCTCTTTTCCCTTTCCTTCTCTCCTACTCCTACTACATGGAAGGGCTCCTAGTTCTACTAGGAAAGGGGGAATCCTACTCCCGGTGGGAGCGCGCCATAGAGAGGGGCGGCCCTCCCCTCCTCCACTCCTTTATATACGGGGGCAAGGGGGCACCTCTAGACACAACAATTGATCTCTTGATCTCTTAGCCGTGTGCGGTGCCCCCCTCCACCATATTCCACCTCGGTCATATCGTAGCAGTGCTTAGGCGAAGCCCTGCGTCGGTAGCAACATCATCACCGTCATCACGCCGTCGTGCTGACGGAACTCTCCCGTGAAGCTCTGCTGGATCAGAGTTCGCGGGACGTCATCGGGCCGAACGTGTGCTGAACGCGGAGGTGCCGTACGTTCGGTACTTGGATTAGTCGGATCATGAAGACATACGACTACATCAACCGCGTTGTGCTAACGCTTCCGTTTTCGGTCTATGAGGGTACGTGGACACACTCTCCCCTCTCGTTGCTATGCATCACCATGATCTTGCGTGTGCATAGGAAATTTTTGAAATTACTACGTTCCCCAACAGTGGCATCAGAGCCAGGTTTATGCGTAGATGTTATATGCATGAGTAGAACACAAGTGAGTTGTGGGCGATACAAGTCATAATGCTTACCAGCATGTCATACTTTGGTTCGGCGGTATTGTTGGATGAAGCGGCCCGGACCGACATTACGCGTACGCTTACGCGAGACTGGTTCTACCGACGTGCTTTGCACACAGGTGGCTGGCCGGTGTTAGTTTCTCCAACTTTAGTTGAACCGAGTGTGGCTACGCCCGGTCCTTGAGAAGGTCAAAACAACACTAACTTGACGAACTATCGTTGTGGTTTTGATGCGTAGGTAAGAACGGTTCTTGCTAAGCCCGTAGCAGCCACGTAAAACTTGCAACAACAAAGTAGAGGACGTCTAACTTGTTTTTGCAGGGGATATGGTCAAGATGTTATGAGATATAAGTTGTTGTATGAGATGATCATGTTTTGTTGAAGTTATCGGCAACTGGCAGAAGCCTTATGGTTGTCTCTTTATTGCATAAGATGCAAGCGCCAAATAATTGCTTTACTTTATCGCTATGCGATAGCAATAGTTGCAAGAGCAATAGTTGGCGAGACGACCATGTGACGACACATTGATATAGATCAAGATGATGGAGATCATGGTGTCATGCCGGTGACGATGGAGATCATGACGATGCTTTGGAGATGGAGATCAAAGGCACAAGATGATGATGGCCATATCATGTCACATATTATGATTGCATGTGATGTTTACCTTTTATACATCTTATTTTGCTTAGTTTGGCGGTAGCTTTATAAGATGATCTCTCACTAAATTTCAAGGTATAAGTGTTCTCCCTGAGTATGCACCGTTGCCAAAGTTCGTCGTGCCGAGACACCACGTGATGATCGGGTGTGATAAGCTCTACGTTCATCTACAACGGGTGCAAGCCAGTTTTGCACACGCAGAATACTCGGGTTAAACTTGACGAGCCTAGCATATACAGATATGGCCTCGGAACACTGGAGACCGAAAGGTCGAGCGTGAATCATATAGTAGATATGATCAACATAGTGATGTTCACCATTGAAAACTACTCCATCTCACGTGATGATCGGACATGGTTTAGTTGATTTGGATCACGTGATCACTTAGATGATTAGAGGGATGTCTATCTAAGTGGGAGTTCTTAAGTAATATGATTAATTGAACTTTAATTTATCATGAACTTAGTCTTGATAGTATTTGCATAACTATGTTGTTGATCAATAGCTCGCGATGTTGCTCCCCGTTTATTGTGTTCCTAGAGAAAAGCTATGTTGAAAATGTTAGTAGCAATGATGCGGATTGGATCCGTGATCTGAGGATTATCCTCATTGCTGCACGGAAGAATTATGTACTTGATGGACCGCTAGGTGACAGACCTATTGCAGGAGCAGATGCAGACATTATGAACGTTTGGCTAGCTCAATATGATGACTACTTGATAGTTTAGTGCAACATGCTTAACATCTTAGATTCGGGACTTTAAAGACGTTTTGAACGTCATGGACCATATGAGATGTTCCAGGAGTTGAATTTAATATTTCAAGCAAATACCCGAGTTGAGAGATATGAAGTCTCCAACAAGTTCTATAGCTAAAAGATGGAGGAGAATAGCTCACGCAGTGAGCATGTGCTCAGATTGTCTGGGTACTACAATCGCTTGAATCAAGTGGGAGTTAATCTTCCAGATAAAATAGTGATTGACAGAATTCTCTAGTCACCATCACCAAGTTAGTAGAACTTTGTGATGAACTATAGTATGCAAGGGATGACGGAAACGATTCCCGAGCTTTTCATGATGATGAAATCGATGAAGGTAGAAATCAAGAAAGAGCATCAAGTGTTGAAGATTAACAAGACTGCTAGTTTCAAGAAAAGGGGCAAAGGGAAGAAGGGGAACTTCAAGAAGAACGGCAAGCAAGTTGCTCCTCGAGTGAAGAAGACCAAGTCTGGACCTAAGCCTGAGATTGAGTGCTTCTACTTCAAAAAGGACTGGTCACTGGAAGCGGAACTACCCCAAATAATTGGCGGATAAGAAGGATGGCAAAGTGAACAAAAGTATATTTGATATACATGTTATTGATGTGTACTTTACTAGTTTTATAGTAACCCCTCGGTACTTGATACTGGTTCAGTTGCTAAAGAGTAGTAACTCAAAATGGGAGTTGCATAATGAACATAAACTAGATAAGGATGAAGTGACGATGTGTATTGGAAGTGGTTCCAAGATTGATATGATCATCATCGCACACTCCCTATACTTTCGGGATTAGTGTTGAACCTAAATAAGTGTTATTTGGTGTTTGGGTTGAGCATGAATATGATTTGATCATGTTTATTGCAATATGGTTATTCATTTAAGTTTGAGAATAATTGTTGTTCTGTTTACATGAATAAAACCTTATATGGTTACACACCCGATGAAAATGGTTCGTTGGATGTCGATCGTAGTGATACACATATTCATAATATTGAAGCCAAAAGATGCAAAGTTAATAATGATAGTGCAACTTATTTGTGGCACTGCCGTTTAGGTCATATTGGTGTAAACCGCATGAAGAAACTCCATGATGATGGGCTCTTCGAATCACTTGATTACGAATCACTTGATGCTTGCGAACCATGCCTCTTGGGCAAGATGACTAAAACGCCGTTCTCCGGAACAATGGAGCGAGCAACAGATTTGTTGTAAATCATACATAATGATGTATGTGGTCCGATGAGTATTGAGGCTCGCGGCAGGTATCGTTATTTTCTGACCTTCACAGATGATTTCAGCAGATATGGGTATATCTACTTGATGAAACATAAAGTCTGAAACATTTGAAAAGTTCATATAATTTCAGAGTGAAGTGGAAAATCATCGTGACAAGAAAATAAAGTTTCTACGATCTGATCGTGGAGGAGAATATTTGAGTTACGTGTTTGGTCTTCATTTGAAACAATGCGGAATAGTTTCGCAACTCACGCCACCTGGAACACCATAGCGTAATGGTGTGTCCGAACATCGTAACCGTACTTTATTAGATATGGTACAATCTATGATGTCTCGTACCGATTTACCACTATCGTTTTGGGGTTATGCATTAGAGACAGCTACATTCACGTTAAATAGGGCACCATCTAAATCCGTTGAGATGACACCGTATGAACTATGGTTTGGCAAGAAACCAAAGTTGCGTTTCTTAAAGTTTGGGGTTGCGATGCCTATGTGAAAAAGTTTCATCCTGATAAGCTCAACCCCAAATCGGAGAAATGTGTCTTCATAGGATACCCAAAGGAGACAGTTGGGTACACCTTCTATCACAGATCCGAAGGCAAAACATTCGTTGCTAAGAATGGATCCTTTCTAGAGAAGGAGTTTCTCTCGAAAGAAGTGAGTGGGAGGAAAGTAGAACTTGATGAGGTAACTGTACCTGCTCCCTTATTGGAAAGTAGTTTATCACAGAAATCTGTTCCTGTGACTCCTACACCAATTAGTGAGGAAGCTAATGATGATGATCATGTAACTTCAGATCAAGTTACTACCGAACCTCGTAGGTCAACCAGAGTGAAATCCGCACCAGAGTGGTACGGTAATCCTGTTCTGGAGGTCATGTTACTTGACCATGACGAACCTACGAACTATGAGGAAGCGATGATGAGCCCAGATTCCGCGAAATGGCTTGAGGCCATGAAATCTGAGATGGGATCCATGTATGAGAACAAAGTGTGGACTTTGGTTAACTTGCCCGATGATCGGCAAGCCATGGAAAATAAATGGATCTTCAAGAGGAAGACGGACGCTGATAGTAGTGTTACTATCTACAAAGCTAGACTTGTCGAAAGAAAGGTTTTTGACAAAGTTCAAGGTGTTGACTATGATGAGATTTTCTCAATCGTAGCGATGCTTAAGTCTGTCCGAATCATGTTAGCAAATTGCCACATTTTATGAGATCTGGCAAATGGATGTCAAAACTACATTCCTTAATGGATTTCTTAAAGAATAGTTGTATATGATGCAACCAGAAGGTTTTGTTGATCCTAAAGGTGCTAACAAATTGTGCAAGCTCCAGCGATCCATCTATGGACTGGTGCAAGCATCTCACAGTTGGAATATACGCTTTGATAAGGTGATCAAAGCATATGGTTTTATACAGACTTGCAGAGAAGCATGTATTTTGAAGAAAGTGAGTGGGAGCACTACAACATTTCTGATAAGTATATGTGAATGACATATTGTTAATCGGAAATAATGTAGAATTATTCTGCAAAGCATAAAGGAGTGTTTGAAAGGAGTTTTTTCAAAGAAAGTCCTCGGTGAAGCTGCTTGCATATTGAGCATCAAGATCTATAGAGATAGATCAAGACGCTTGATTTTTTTTTTCAATGAGTACATACCTTGACAAGTTTTTTGAAATAGTTCAAAATAGAACAGTCAAAGAAAGAGTTCTTGCCTGTGTTACAAGGTGTGAAATTGAGTAAAACACAAAGCCCGACCACGGCAGAAGATAGAAAGAGAATGAAAGTCATTCCCTATGCGTCAGCCATAGGTTCTATAAAGTATGGCATGCTGTGTACCAGATCTATTGTATACCCTACACTGAGTTTAGCAAGGGAGTACAATAGTGATCTAGGAGTAGATCACTAGACAGCAGTCAAAATTATCCTTAGTGGAATAAGGATATGGTTCTCGATTATGGAGGTGACAAAAGGTTCGTCGTAAAGGGTTACGTCGATGCAAGTTTTGACACTGATCCAGATGACTCTAAGTCTCAATCTGGATACATATTGAAAGTGGGAGCAATTAGCTAAAGTAGCTCCGTGCAGAGCATTGTTGACATAGAAATTTGCAAAATACATACGGATCTGAATGTGGCAGACCCATTGAATAAACTTCTCTCACAAGCAAAACATGATCACACCATAGTATCTTTGGATGTGAACTAGATTATTGACTCTAGTAAACCCTTTGGGTGTTGGTCACATGACGATGTGAACTATGGGTGTTAATCACATGGTGATGTGAACTATTGGTGTTAAATCACATGGCGATGTGAACTAGATTATTGACTCTAGTGCAAGTGCGAGACTGAAGGAAATATGCCCTAGAGTCAATAATAAAGTTATTATTTATTTCCTTATTTCATGATAAATGTTTATTATTCATGCTATAATTGTATTAACCGGAAACATAATACATGTGTGAATACATAGACAAACATAGTGTCACTAGTATGGCTCTACTTGACTAGCTCGTTAATCGAAGATGGTTGAGTTTCCTAGCCATGGACATGAGTTGTCATTTGATCAACGAGATCACATCATTAGGAGAATGATCTGATTGACTTGACCCATTCTGTTAGCTTAGCACTTGATCGTTTAGTATGTTGCTATTGCTTTCTTCATGACTTATACATGCTCCTATGACTATGAGATTATGCAACACCCGTTTACCGGAGGAACACTTTGTGTGCTACCAAACGTCACAACGTAACTGGGTGATTATAAAGGTGCTTTACAGGTGTCTCCGAAGGTACTTGTTGAGTTAGCGTATTTCGAGATTAGGATTTGTCACTCCGATTGTCGGAGAGGTATCTCTGGGCCAACTCGGTAATACACATCACTATAAGCCTTGCAAGCATTGTAACTAATGAGTTAGTTGCGGTATGATGTATTACGGAACGAGTAAAGAGACTTGCCGGTAACGAGATTGAACTACGTATTGCGATACCGACGATCGAACCTCGGGCAAGTAACATACCGATGACAAAGGGAACAACGTATGTTGTTATGCGGTTTGACCGATAAAGATCTTCGTAGAATATGTAGGAGCCAATATGAGCATCCAGGTTCCGCTATTGGTTATTGACCGGAGATGTGTCTCAGTCATGTCTACATAGTTCTCGAACTCGTAGGGTCCGCACGCTTAAAGTTCGGTGACGATCGGTATTACGAGTTTATGTGTTTTGATGTACCGAAGGTAGTTCGGAGTCTCGGATGAGACGAGGACATGACGAGGAGTCTCGAAATGGTCGAGACGTAAAGATCGATATATTGGAGACTATATTCGGACATCGGAAAGGTTCCTAGTGATTCGGGTATTTTTCGGAGTACAGGAGAGTTACGGGAATTCGCTGGGGAGTACATGGGCCTTATTGGGCTTTAGGGGAAAGAGAGAGGGGAGGCTGCGCGCCCCCACAAGGCCTAGTCCGAATTGGGCTAGGGAGAGGGGCGGCGCCCCCTCCTTCCTTCTCTTCTCTTTTCCCTTTCCTTCTCTCCTAGTCCTACTACATGGAAGGGCTCCTAGTTCTACTAGGAAAGGGGGAATCCTACTCCCGGTGGGAGTAGGACTCCCCTAGGGCGCGCCATAGAGAGGGCCGACCCTCCCCCTCCTCCACTCCTTTATATACGGGGGCAAGGGGGCACCTCTAGACACAACAATTGATCTCTTGATCTCTTAGCCGTGTGCGGTGCCCCCCTCCACCATATTCCACCTCGGTCATATCGTAGCGGTGCTTAGGCGAAGCCCTGCGTCGGTAGAAACATCATCACCGTCATGACGCCGTCGTGCTGACAAAACTCTCCCGTGAAGCTCTGCTGGATTGGAGTTCGCGGGACGTCATCAAGCTGAACGTGTGCTGAACTCGGAGGTGCCATACTTTCGGTACTTGGATCGGTCGGATCGTGAAGACATACGACTACATCAACCGCGTTGTGCTAACGCTTCCGCTTTTAGTCTACTAGGGTACATGGACACACTCTCCCCTCTCGTTGCTATGCATCACCATGATCTTGCGTGTGCGTAGGAAATTTTTGAAATTACTACGTTCCCCAACAATCCATGGGCCAGAATTCAGGCCCGCAGAAGGCCCAGCAGGCCCACAGGCATAGCAGTGCGTAATTAGGCCCAGAAGCCTACAGTTCAGAGGAGTTCAATGGGGATGGCGGGGTAGGGGTTATAAACAGGTCCTGCCGCTCCTCGGCTAGCGAGGTGGGACTAAACATCCCACCGCACCACGGCTTTGGCAGGCGCACGACATTGGTCCCGGTTGGTGCCACGAACCGGGACCAATGCACACCTTTGGTCCCGGTTCGGGGAACCAACCTGAACCAATTCCCCCCTTTAGTCCCGGTTGGTGCCACCAACCGGGACTAAAGGCCTCTGCTTCCCACCCTTTGGGCTGCTGAAAAGAGAACTTTGGTCCCGGTTGGCGGCACCAACCGGGACTAAAGGTGGCGTTGGTCCCGGTTGGTGTGACGAACCGGGACCAAAACTTTTCCTATATAAGAAACACTTGGCAAAAATTTAGAATTTCATCGCCAGTTGCCCCCGACGACGCCGACCTCCTCGACGCCGCCAGGCTGCCCCGCCATCGTCGTTGTCGCCCATGCTCCCGAGCCCACGCCGACACCGTCCGCCGCCCCCGAGCCCACGCCGCCCGCCGCCCCGGCCGTCGCCCTCCGCCGCCCCCGAGCGCGCCCGGCGGCGCCCCTGCGCCACGCCCCGCCCCCACCGTCGCCGTCGTCGCCGGCCACGCCCTGCCCCAGCCCGCGCCCCCACCATGGCCGTCACCGACGCCCTCGTCGCCCCCGCCGTCGCCCTCGCCGGCCGCCCCCGATGTGAGCCGCCGCCGCCACGGCTCTGTTCAGTGCTTTTTTCATATAATGTGTATTATTTTTTTGTTCATTGCATTTTTTCATATATATAATGTATATATGTATGTGGTAGCTATATGATGAATAGATGTGGCTATGTATGTATGAATATAATGTTCATAGCATTTTTTTGTTTATATATGTTTTTTTCATATATGTATTAATTTATTTAGGTTGTTAGTAGATATCGATTTTAGTTTAGTGCATTTTAGGTTAGTGTAGAGGAAAAAGTAAAATTAGTAAATACTACTTGATTTTAGGTTAATGCTTAGTAGTTGAACTAGTTGATTTAATAAAACTACTTTATTTTACAATATATAGAAGTAGTTTTTTTGAGTAATTACTACTTTATTTTATTTATAGTAAGTGCTTAGTAGTTGAACTAGTTGATTTAATAAAACTACATTATTTTACTATATATAGAAGTAGTTTATTTTTAGTAAGCACTACTTTATTTTATTTATAGTAAGTGCTTAGTAGTTGAACTAGTTGATTTAATAAAACTACTTTATTTTACAATATATAGACGTAGTTTATTTTTAGCAAGAAAATTAATAGAACTAGTTTATTTTTTTAGTTCAAGCAATTATTCCTGCATCGACGTCGAAGATGCCTATCCCGCATCCTCGTCGTCGACTCGGCGGAGGAGACCGGCTTGATCAGAGGGGCCATGTCCGGGACTGGGCTCCCTCGGGCTGGTATTGGGAGGTGCTACCTTTCGGGGGCGTAGGTTGGTGAGGAGCCAGCCCGTCGTTGACCCGATCCTTGTTTGGTGGCGGTCGCGTGGGCCAGTGACGGTGCCGAGGCTTCCGGACACCGCGGAGGTGGTACGTCACCGTGTCAGCGAGGAGGACGAGCACGTCCGTCGCTACATGGTTGTGTTGGAGGGCAGGTTCGACAATACCTGGCAGGTTCTTTAGGGATCTCACTGGAGCTATGATCCTGTGATGGTTCCTTCCCTTTGGGTGTCCACCACCCGCGCCGATACCCGTCGTGCGCTACGGTTCTAGCTGTATTAGCGATGCTATATGTATGATAGTATTCGAGGTGTATTAGTGATAATACTCGACGATGTACGGACGCAAGAGATGATGTAGTTTTGCTTATAATTGAATGCATGCTAATTTGAATACTACTTTATTTTACGATTTGGTTTTGCTTATTGAATGCTCAAATTGGAAAAGTACTCCTACTTTGAATGCTAAAATTGCATAGCAATATGCAAGGCGTATGCATTTGATTAGTTGATAGCTTATAGGGTTTTTGTTTTTGCAGAAATATAGGAGCGCCTCCATCATCCCCGTCGTCGTCCCCGTCACCGACCCCCCTCCGACCTCGAGGTGAGACCAGCCAAATCTCCATGTCAATATGAGTCCTATAAGAAATTTTTAAATGTTTTTGCTCATATATTCAACCATTGAAATGTAATGGCCATCAAGTTTGAATGCTCATATGATGTAGATAAAAACATGTATATTTCTGTTCCGACAAATTTCAGGCGCTCGATATGTCCTTTTTTAGAAAGATAATTAAACGATATTTTGGGTTGACTTTAAGTCTGCCGAGTCTCCACCATATATGAGAGGACGAAGAATGCCCACTGTTGTCGTGGGGGTAGCTTCTCCTTCGTTTCCCGTGTGCTAGAAAATTTGGTGTAATGCACTCGGGAACGAAAGGAGGAGCTACCATCACCGACGGTCGCAATGTCAGAGAGGAATCAGTGAGGGAGAGTCTCCACCATATATATATGAGAGGATGAAGAATCCCGACTGTTGTCGTGGGGCTAGCTTCTCCTTCATTCCCGTGTTCTAGACAACTTGGTGTAATGCACTCGGGGATGAAAGGAGGAGCTACCATCACCAACGGTCGAATATGTACACCACGTGAGCTGAGAGTTTTCAAGAAAAGACTCGACAGACCGATAGTCAACCTGTGTTGAATAATAATGATCTAATTTAGGTTTTTTAGTACATATATTTAATTGTACAAGTTTAATATTTGAATTAGGAACATAGGAAATGTCCTACTCGGATGACGAAAGTCTCCCGGGGGAGTGCGACTGGTGCCACGATGACCGAGGTCTGTGCGACAGGCCTCACCTGAACGAAGGTTGGCGCTTCAGCATTAAGCTGGAGGAGACCTTCGATGTTGAAACGGTACGCAACGATGACAAGTGTTATTTTTTCGTAATTAAGCATGACTTCAACTATTTCAACGTGTAATTTCAATCTTTTACAATTCGACTAGCGTATCCGATGCCATGCAAGACGCTGTGTCTTGGAGAGGATGGGTTTTGAAGACCATGAAAGTATGGAAACAAAGAAAATTCACCTAAGGACCCATGATGATATGGATTTTGAAGTAAATCTGTATAATTCTGAGAGCGTGATCCATTTTGGTTGCAAAAATTGGGAAGCATTTTGCAAGATGTGTGATTTTAATGAGGGTATGCTTGTCACCATGGATCTTGGTGATCCTGACATCGACCAAGACAATATGGACATTTGGGTCCTTGTTGATACGCCTCCAATTCTACCGCTATGTGAGTTTCTCAAACATAGTTATTAACTAATTTATATTGTTCATTTCAAAATAGTTGACAGCTTATTTCCATTGACAGCTTATTTTGATTGTTCAAACAATGTGCGGAACATGGTAGACAGAACCTACTACACCGATGGCTCTGAGTTAACTTATAAGGAGAAAAATCATCTGGTCGCATTTTGTACTGATCTTGAGAATTACAATATCTATTGTAAAACTCCTCCACATTATGGTCAATACGTGCCAGTAGTGCACGTGTTGAACTACGGTAACATCCATGGAGATGCCATGGTAAGATTTTTTAGTATTACGACATTGATGCATCTTTTGCATAAATTCTTTTAAAACTTAACTACATTGCTAACTACGAAGTTATTACTATATGTTTTTCAACAGGAAATCCCGAATGATTGTGTGCCTCATCTGATGTATCAGAGTGGTCGCCTTGATGTTTTGAACATACGTCCAGGTCATCCTACGAATCTCAACTGTCCATACCGGATTTCTAAAAGAAGTGGAGACATGAAAATCAAGGAATGGAAAAAATGTATGGACAGTCATAAGGAGGTTCTTGGAAGCAAAAGGAAGCGAAGCGCAAAAAATGGAGACATGATGATCTCCATTCTCCATAATGGAGAGTCAGGGTCGATATTGGTTTATGCTATTTTACCTTAAAGATGGTATTTAGGTCCTACCTAATACTGATGATCATGTGCGTAGAACAATTAAGTAGGGTAGGTTCGATGACCATGAGGAGGATGATCGTATGACTTGTTATTAATAACGAGTATAAGTTGTATGATGATGATTAGTAGGACTTATTATTATGATGATGCATGATGCGGGCATGAAGAGTTATTATATATCGGTGGGTGAAATGAACATGGATTGGATTGAAGTGAAGGCAAGATGCATGTGGTGCATGTCGAAAGTAGCACTAATCCAAACTTGATCAAGTTAGGATTAGTATTACTTTCGACATGCACCACATGTTGCCTTCACTTTAATCTATGCCATGTTTAGGCATAGCAGTAGCGTTGGTAAACCAAGCACCGAAATAAGAGAGGACGCTTCTCTCTGTTAGCTAGCTAACACACCCTAATTACCCCCTAAACCACCCCCTTTCAGAAAAAACAAAAGCCTCAGCTCCTGCCAGCTGCTGACGCGTGGATGCCTATTGGTCCCGGTTGGTGCCACCAACCGGGACTAAAGGCCCTCCTGCCTGGGCTCGCAGCACCGGCCACGTGGAGGCCCATCTGTCCCGGTTCGTGTAAGAACCGGGACTAAAGGCCTAGGGTTTAGTAACGACCCTTTAGTCCCGGTTCAAAAACCGGGACAAATGGGCCTTACGAACCGGGACAATAGGCCCTTTTTCTACTAGTGTTTTACCAATATGGATGATTGTTCTCTTAATTTGCACTTGGCGGATTCTACTATTAAAAAGCCTTTGGTTAGAATTAATGATGTTCTTATTCTTGCAAATAGGAACTATGTGCATGTTGATTTTATTGTACTTGACATTAATTGCAATCCGTCTTTCCCATAATACTTGGTAGACCGTTCCTACGAACCATAGGTGCCGTTATTGACATGAAAGAAGAGAATATAAAATTTTAGTTTCCTTAAAAGAAGGGTATGGAACACTTCCCTGCAACTAGAATTAAGCCACCATATGAGTCAATCATGAGGGCCACCTATGAGGATTAGCTCTAGACGGTGAAGAGCTGTCGGAACGTGAAGATCATAGGGTCCCAAATCATATAGAGGCCGTGCTTTCGGTCTTCCATTCGAGGGACTGTTTGTGGGCGTTTCACGAGAACATTCATCCACGGTTTGAGAGACTCCAAACATGATCTTCATCGATTCCTCTTCTTCCGCTGCAACTTGGAGTAGGGAACAATCAAATCCAAACCATTAATGCATCTTCAAAGTTTTCTTGGGTGAGGGCATTTGTTTTCTACTACGTTCCCAACATCTGGTGTGCCCAGGTCCACCACTCAGTGGCGGAGCTTGAGCCTAAAACATGGGGAGGGGGAGGGTGGCTCGAGGGGGAGGCAAACATAAATATTTTCAACTGTATTTAGTGGAAAATAGGCAAAATAGAAAGAAATACAGGCTTATTTTGTTTTAAGCTAGGGGGCCATGGCCCAGGTTGGCCCCCATGAAGCTCGGCCACTCCTACCACTGACAGACACTAGCAATGGAAGCATAAGATTGGTGGATTGTCTCCAAGGTGAGATTTTGGTGGTGTTGTGTTCTATTGCTCTGTGATCAATAGTTCCGTCACACGGTTATTGCTTAGTGTGCATATGGTTTTCAGCCCACGTGGATATTACGCCTCGACCATATGCACTTGCATCGTTTTTAGTGGCTGCAACTGCTAGACGAGGATCAATGTTGCCCTTTTTCCTTTCCTTTTCCATTCATCTGTCGGCATAGCGTTGGTCTCCCATGATTACTTGTCGGTGTGATCCTATGTGTGTTGATGTTGGTTGTGTGCATCCTATCTATATAGAGGCCGGGTGTTCACTGATTTTGTTTCGTATCTTCTTGATGCTTCATTATGAGTTAATAAAATCAACCTTTTCCAAGAGAAAGAAAACGAATGAGCATCCTAAGTAGAGGGGATAACCAAACTACACTGTAGAGATACAAAATGAACTAACAAACACGACAGAGGGGAAAACAAAATGACCACAACTTTTGATCTCCTATTTTTTTCTCATAAAAGGGATGTCTCGCCAATTTAATTAAGGGGCGAACCAACCTGTGGTTGGGTGGTTAGAAGGACTGTGGTATCCCCAACCCACCAGGGTTCAAATCTTGGTGCTCGCATTTATTCCTGGATTTATTTCAGGATTTCCGGCGATGCGCATTCAGTGGGAGGAAACATTCCCGTCGACGACAAGGTGCCTACGGTGACTTCGTAAATTTCAAGATGATATGTCGGCTCAGTCTTTCGAAGGTGCTCATACGGGTAGAGGGTGCGTGTGTGCATTCATAGGGGTGAGTGTATGCGCGTGTATATGAGCTCTTGTGTCCGTACCGATGTTAAAAAAAAACACGGCAGAGGGGAAAACAAAATGACCACAACTTTTCATCTCCTATTTTTTTCGCATAAAAAGGGTTTTCCTCATCAATTTAAGTAAGGAAACCACTAGGATTAAGTTCAAGGTTCAAAAGGCTAGCATGTAAACAAATAACATCCTGGAGAATACAAATATCCACAGGGAGGCAGTAGTACCAACCATGTCGGCTGCTGCATCCATGAGTCTTCTCGATCAAAGTTGTACTTAGCTTTCATTCCCATTTTCTTCTGCAACGATAAATACAGTAAGCAAGGGAAGTGGGAAATTCACAGGAACATAAGACCTATCAAACAATATGACGATGAAAGACCTACTTAGCCGGCAGCACGCCAAGGATTATGTCCTTCATAAGAGTGGGGCAGCTCCTGCACAAATGATCAAAGCCGTCCGTGGCCACCACTGCTCTCAGGTTGTCCAGACACCCGAGGAACTCGCTGCACGCCTTCTTCAGCCAGTCACAGCCGTGCTGCTCGGTGAGCGCCAGGATGACTGTCACGGTGCTCACGTTGATGTGCTTGCACAACTTCTTCTCGCACATCATCCTCAGCCTCAGCAGGTCATACCGGTCGGCTGCAGCCACTACCGGAACAGGGCTCGATGCCGACAGCCAAATGTATGCCGACAGCCCCTGTCGGCCTACTCCACGCTATGCCGATAGCTGGTCCAGGCCGTCGGCGTACAACAGCCGTCGGGCTATCCCTGTCTAAGCAGACGGCCCCCGTTGGCAAAGAATAGCTGTCGGCTTAGCCCAGACTATGCCTACAGCTGCCGTCGGCATATACGGGACGTCGGCATAGATGCGGGCCCGCCGACCACACTCGTGACGGGCGGCTAACGGCGTCGGATCTATGCCGACGGCAGAGATGGGCGGCCGTCGGCATAGATACGAGTGACACATCATCGATCCAAAGCGCACCGACCAAGACCTATGCCGACGGCCGCCGTCAGCATAGATGACACGTCATCGATCCGCGGCACGCCGTCCATCTGCCCTGGCCTCAGCCGTCGGCATATGTAATTTTTTTGCTTTTTTTTCATAGCTATATTTTTATGTTTTTTTACATATTATTATTTGACTAACTTACATGTAGCATGTGTTAATATAAGCATGCATACAATATTTTTCGGTTCTATACGGGGGTGTGACACTATAAAAAAATACACTTCCGTGATGATACGTGTTTGTCACAGTAGGTCGTGTTTTTTGTCATGCATGTACATCCATGACGATTTTATGACAGAATCAAGATAGTCATACCAGTGCTATCGTACAAGTGTTCCATGACATTACCAAAATTATCATCACGGAAGTGTCCACTTCCATGACGATAAATCGCGCATCACAGAAGTGCTTTCGTCAAGGGTGACCGACACGTGGCATCCACCGTAACGGAACGCCGTTAAGCTATCGGGTCGGGTTTTGGATCCGATAACCCGTTAACAGCCCCGACCAATGGGAAATTTCCACGTTTAAAATTCTTATTGGCCGGACGAAACACGTGTCAGCTCGTCAGTGGGTCAGATAGACGCCTATGATATGTCGACACGTGCCACGGCCCACCACTGGCCCATTTAGCTTACAAAGCTGGCCCGTTTGACTTGGTCAAAAGTTAACGGGCTGGCCCATGAAAAGCCTGTTAACGGTCTCTTCGCAAATAGCCCATTTTACGGCCCGTTAACTCACGGGCCGTTAGGCCCTAAAGGAAATCGGCCCAACAACGTCATGTGGGCCGTCGAATATAACACCAGCCCATTTCACTTTCGGCCCATGTATGGCCCATGACGTCTTTCGGCACATATGAGGCCTTCGTATCTTTCGGCCCTTTACAGGCCCACGGTGACTCTAGCCCATAGTGAACAGTAATTTTCTTTATACCCGTTAACGGCCCGTGATTTACATAGGCCGTTTTCAGCCCGTGTTAGCTTTTGGCCTATTGACGGCCCATACGTTCTTGGGCTCCTTTTCAGCCCTCGATTACTTCCGGCCCGTTACTGGCCTGTTCCCCTAATGGGCCAAATTCGGCCCATGGCAAGAGTCGGCCCGTTACTGACCTGTTCCCCTAATGGGCCAAATTCGGCCCATGGCAAGAGTCAGCCCGTTATTGGCCTGTTACCCTAATGGGCCAAATTCGGCCCATGGCAAGAGTCGGCCCGTTTCTGGCCTGTTAACCCGTTGCGCCATTTCCAGCCCGTCCTATATTCTGGCCCATTAACGACCTGTTATGCCTGTGACAGAATTAAGCATTTGCTGTCCTACGGCCTGTTAACGGCATGTTACCATGCTGGGCCGATACCAATTACGCCCGATTACGGCCCATGTGGACCCATTTATCCGACGGCCCGAGGCCCACCGATTACAGGCCCATTTATCGACAGCCCGTAGGAGACCCATGGATCCTACGGCACGTATATGGCCCATGGTAGTTGCGGCCACTAGCAAACCAGGGAAAAAGAAGACTAGGAAATAAATAAGGCCGAAACTAACGCTAGGCTATTAAGGTGATTGCACAGATTACATCCACTCGGCATCAAAGATCGCCACCAGTGCAAATATAGGGAACACCCTACACTATACAAAAATGGCTTTCTGTTTTCTTCAGCCGGTGGCTGTTGTATCGCAACAAAACAAATTACAACTATATAACAAAAGGAAGGTTGGCATAAAACTTAACAGTCTAGGAGATAAATGCACCACCAGAAGTTCAGAAGGTCAGTTCATTTGACCTGACTGTTACATTTTCATGTTGTATTGTCCGATCGAGCACCATAACCCTCGCCTTCATTTCCCCTAGGCTCCTGAACAACATAGCAAATGTCTGATAGTCTGGTTTCAAAACCATGCATATCTTGACGACATTGAGCAATGTTTCTCCTTGTTTCACAAAGGGTCTCTGTTACGGAATGGACTTGTGTCTGGAGCGCAGATACAACATTGCTTTGAGCTTGCATATCTTGATCATGAGGCAGTTTGGACGATATTGCCTTAACAACCAACCCAGTATTATGCAGGAACGTGCTTTTGGCCCACTGCAGCAAGAGCTGACATTGCGGTTATAGTTGCCTCGCCACCTTCAGAAGGTGGCGGTTCCACCATTTTTTCAATAGCTCGCTGAAAATTTGAGGTTTTACATTAGTAGTACCAGAACAGAAGATATTAAGGAGGCAGCAAAACCAAACAAAATAGCTTTGGTCTATATACAGAACTTATTCTGGTGAACCCATGTAAAATATTAGTTGTATTTTATTGCAAAGTACATAATAAAACCAGTTTCCAAACATAGGACCATGTACCATCGCTAATGTATTGTCTATTTCTTCACATTGTATTGAGGGCTAAGGATAAAGAGACGAAGTTTATAATACGGTAAGCATAGTATGACATCATTCATCTCACAAAACAACTGAGAACAGACAAACAGGCAATTGTAATGTTGTGTGGGCAAGTCCAGCACGGAACTAGATTACGGGTCAAGATCAAAGGAACTTCACTCCTCTCTTTTAAAACTTGTAAGGTGCAATGATACGCTAAGACAATTGTGTATAAAATTGAAAAGAGTAATAGACATTGGCTACAAACCATGCAGTTCAAGGCACCAGTCAGAGTAAGTAGTAGTTAAAAGGCATGAGGATTAAGGACTTACAACAGCGGCTTTGACTGGTGTAGTCATGCCCTTCTTCTTGCTGGTGTGACAGTCCTTGAAGATTTCCACAGCATTTGGTTCAGGTACTTTTTGGTCCTTGCGGGCTTTCCTCTGCATTTCGAACAAGTCAATATAGATCTGATAATATGGTACAACGAAAAGAGTGAAACAGCAGCTAATTACAAGAGCCTCGCAGTGTGCAATATAGCTACGAGATCCTGTCATCTGTTGGAATTTCACTTTCGTACGGTTGGCCTTGTTCTTTGAACAGTTCACCTACAAGAAGATAGATTTGTGTGGCACATGCGTAAATAGGACTTCAACATGTGATATGATCACATATATATAATGTACCTGATACTTCGGATCAGACCAGTGTTTAACAAGGCCCCTCCAGTCTTCATCCGATATATTTTCCACTGGAGATGTTTGGGAAAGTTCACTGTTAGCCTTGCCTTCAAAGTGAGTTTTCCTCAAGTTATACCGATACTGTCGCAGAGCAGACTTGAAAACATGGGTGCAAGCTTGTCTGGTTGCATCATCTTGGCTATCCAACTTGAACCTCATCTGTTGAAAATTATGGGAGTCTCATTATCAGCAACCTAGAAAGTATGGGACAGAGCAAGACGATATTACTAGTTTCCATACATAACCATACTTACAGATAAATGGTCGAGGAAGGTGTTGAACTGGGTTTCGTCTTTGTCATTCCTGTACTGAATCCATGTTGGGAGGATTCGTACATGACACCTAACGGCAACCGCTGCCTCTGATACTAACTTGGCTGACTCTCTAGCATCACGTGGCCTTTTTAAACCTGCCTCAAAATGGATCTCCATTCTTCCTCCTCTAGATTTAGTTAACCTATCAAGCATTATCCCTGATGTTTGTTTCCTCTTGCGCCTAGGTGCTAGTCCAACAACGAACATAGGAAGTGTTAGTGTACATCAAACTGTGAGACTACATATAAAGAAGCATGCAACTGTAACTTCACTCTAGCAACTACCTTCTTGCTGTTGAAGCTCACAAGGTTCATCTGATATTGCCAACTCGTCTTGTGTCAAGAGTGCTTGGGAAGTAGTGTTAGGTGGCAAGGGAGCTCGGGAACGTGCTGCTAGCTCAGTTGACACACGAGTAAGTCGTGCAGCTGGTAGTACTGTGGTAGGTGTTGCAGGAACTAGGGTTGTCTCTGCTTGTTTGGTGGCAGCTATTTGTTTCTGTTGGGCTTTTTTTGCAACTCGTGTAGCATGGGATGCCGTGTTTGTAGACTTTTCCGCTGGACTTTGACCTTCTATTGCACCATCAGTACCAGCAGAATCTGCAGGATTCATCCGCTTCTCATTCCCTGCCATTCTGTGTTTCTTCCTCTTTCTTTGTGCCATGTTAAGTCAAGCCGACAAGAAAAATGAATAACAATTTAGTTCTTCAGAACAAATTGATGCGTGATGCAAACGAACTGAACTTTGATGTTAGACAACCACATGATAGGAGGATGTCATATGTATGAAAAACAGGACGGAAGAGATAACCAGAACTATGATGTGTAAACTAAGAAGAAGACATTTCACCAAATTAGAAGCAATGCAATGGAAGGTCGACACCATATGAAAGATGCTACAAATATCGCTCTGCCAAGTTAACAGTGTCTCATCATAAATGGCGTTTAAACAAATGTGAAGCAGTACAAGAAATAAATCATATGCAAGATGCAAACAACATCACACTACCATGTTAGAGGTCTCTCGTCATTAGTGCCATTGCATATTCACACATTGCATATTCACAGCTTATGATGTGTAAACTAAGGAGAAGGCATTTCAACAAATTAGAAGCAATGAAAGCTAGACACCATATGAAAGATGCAACGAATATCACTCTACCAAGTTAAAACTGTCTCGTCATAAGTGCCATTTCAACAAATTAGTAGTACAAGCTAGAAAAGAATGTGAGATGTAACCTATATCACACTCCGAAGTCAAACGTGTCTTATGATAAGTGATTGTTGCAGGTTACACAACAGTAGTAATTTGATGTAAGAACATGGTGTGATAGACAGATATTGTATGTTCTAGAAACAGGAACACGTGTCTTATTCAAGTATAATGTGTAAAGTAAGCAGATGGAATTCAACAAAATTAGAAGCAATACAAGCTAGACATCACACATAACATGCAACCACATATAACAGTGCCAAGTTAGAGGGAGCACCGGTGATGCTGCACTAGGGGAGACGTGCTCATCATAAACACAGCTTTGTTGAGTGTCTATGCATGTGTTGTCTTGGAAATCATCTTGGGGGTGTGGAGGAGTAGAAACTGTAGAGGCCCTCCGTTCGGAAGGAGCACCTTTATCCGCTGCCTTGCTAACTTCCTTCCGCTTTATTGATTTTGAATTGTCAAGTAAAACCGACAAGAAAAAGCAATAAAATTCTCTCTTCGGAACTCATTCATGCATGATACTGACAATCACTACTTTGATGTAAGGCAAACACATGATACCAGGATGGAATATGTACGAAAAACAGGACGACATGGCATGTTCACAACTGTTTGTGTAAACTAAGCAGAAACCATTCCAGCAAATAAGAAGCAATGCAAGCTAGACACCACATGAAAGATGCAACCAATATGACTCTGCCAAGTTAAAAGCGTCCCATCATAAATGGAATTTCAACAAATTAGAAGCAGCGCATGCTATAAATCATATGAAAGATGCAACTAATATCGCACTGCATATACTAAAGGTGTCTCGTCATGTTGATTGATGCGGGATACAAAAAACAATAGTTTTATGTAAGGACATGCTTAATAGACAGATGTACTATGTACTAAATACAGGAAGGCATGTCACATTAACAGGTATAATGTATAAGCTAAGCAGACTAGCACATGCAGTTTAACCAGATTGGAAGAATTACAATCTAGACACCATATGCAACATGCAACCACATATCACGCTGCCAAGTTAGAGCAAGCACCTGCGATGCTAGTGTAGGGGAAATGCTGTAATCAACTACAGAGCTACGTTCACTATCTTCATCTAGCATTTCTGTTTCTTGAGAATCATGTCGGGAGGCTGACGCTGCATTCTTTAAATGAGGAGTAGTCCCCTTGCCTGCCTGCCTCGTCATAAGTGATTGATGAGGGATACACAAGAACATTAGTTTGATGTAAGAACATGGTTAATACACAGATGTACTAGTATGTACCAAAAACAGAAAGGTATGTCATATTCAAAGGTATAATGTGTAAGCTAAGCAGATGCAATTTAACCAAATTGGAAGCAATACAAGCTAGACATCCGGCTGGAGTGGTGAGCATGATCATCTAGGACCTGAGAGCCTGGTGGGAGGCGGGCTGCTTCGCCACCATCGCAGCTTTTTAGTTGGCTTCCAGGTGATGCCTATCTTTGCTGGGCTTGTCACTGGCTCGGCCAGTGCCCTGACTAGCTATTTGTCTTCTGGTGCTCACGGGATGGTGGTTCATGTAAAAAAATATCTTTCCTTATCTTACCGACTTCGGCCTTTCGAATACAAGCTAGACACCATATGGAACATGCAACCACATATGACACCGCGAAGTTAAAGCAAGCACCTGGGATGGTGGTTCATTGCGAGCGAGGTCATCAACTCCAGAGCTACGTTTACCGTCTCCATCTGCTGACACTGCACCCTTTATAGCGCTGTAACGTGTCTTGCCTACCCGCATACGAAGCTGGAGCGACTTCTCTCTTTTCTTTTTGGCTTCTCTCATGGCAGCAGAGTCTGAAATACCCTTGCATAAAAACACAATAGTGAGAGTAAGGGTGAAGTGTGTGCAGAACTAGTGCACTGTAAAAGTAGCAGATAGCAGGTGGCTGAAAAATAAATGACAGGAGACATATGATAGCTCTACAACATTGCATGGCAAACAAAATTAGATTCTACTCCGTATGATTTTGTAATATATGAGCACAGGAAATGCAGGTACTCCTCCAGCACACCACCACATGTGGTCATATCTAAGATAACAGTCGACTGAAAATAAATAGGTCAGTCGATTTTTTTAATGAACCGTCCGATCTATAAGGAACGGGCAGATGGCCTTCGTCTACCTCCCGCCAGTCACTGTTGACGATCTTTCTCGAACCGCCAGCGACCACCGGCCCAGACCCCTGCCTCCGCCGCCCCGCCCTCCCATCGACCTCACACCACCGCCGTGCTTGGCAGCGCCCCCAGGCCATCCCTTTAATCCCGGCCGACCTCCAGATCGGGCGCCAGTAGCTCTAGGCCGCACACGCCCCTAAGATAAACACCAAGGCGCTGCTTCCCCGGCGTAATAGGCGTACTAGCGCCTGTTACGCCGGGGAATGCTTCCGTTAATTGGGAATCAACTGGCCAGAAATTGAAATTCAGGGGGGCGACGGACCTCTAGCTAAGGTGAAATAGTATATGAGGAGAAACCTTGTGCATCGCGAGTTACTAGGAACATCTAGTATCAAGAAGAAGCGGTCAACTAGTGTCTTCTGTGGGATGAATACCGTGCAAGCAGAGACGTAAGATTTGCACGAATAAGGGAAGAGGAGTACCTTTTTCGGTTGCCGGTGTGGTCACCTCCACATGTCGCGCCGATCTTCTTCTTTTTACCGGGGAAACCGATGTTCTGGAGGGTGCAGGCTTGGACGAACCCATGGCCAAATTGTTGACTGTGTTGCCGTGGCCGTATGTCGGCGGAGGGGAAGCAGATCCGAGGCGGCGAAGGACGGCGTAGCAGGAACAGCTCCGGTGCGGTGGAGGGTGGCGAAGTTGGAGCGGCAGCGGTGAGGCGCAGGACGGCGTGGTTGAACTGGCTCGGGTACGGACGGCTCGGCCTCGGCTTCAACTACTAGCCGTGGAGGGCGTTGCGGTTGAGGTTGCGGTGGACGACGACGTCGGGGTATCGGCTCCGGCGTGATGGAGGAGGGCGGCGGTTGATGGGTGGGATGGGGTGGCGGACGGAGGACGCCGGGGTTTCGCGGCTGGTGGAGAGGTAGTTTTGGCGCCCACGGAGTACGAATGGGGAATCGGACGGGTGGGGGGAACCATGTTTCGGTCTGGGACGCGCTTGTTTTTGGCTTTTTTGAACAGAAGATGGGACGCGCTTGTTTGAAATTTGGGGAAAGTACAAACTTTGCCCCCCTCTTAAATTTCGGACCTACTGCGGGTCGGGGGTAGGATGGTAATCCCAGGTGTCCCAAATAGTGGGCGGGAGCGATTTCGGCCGCGCGCATGTGTGCTTAGGCGGCCATTGTGTATGAATGTTTTTCGGATGCGGTTGCGTGGCGTCTAGATGAAGCTACAAACCTACCCCGGTTTAGACCTTTGGACGTCGGGCCGGTAGGTTTCACGGGTCGGAGTTATTAGAAAAGTAATTTCCTTGTACTACCAAACATTGGTCTCACGCGGTTTCGGGCGAGTAGAGGCTCTTTTGGCGCTTCGTTCGAAATTTTGAAACACAAGCATTCACGTTTAGAGTACTCTTGAACTATGAGGATTGACCTAAATAGACAACGTTATATTTGACCTTGTATGTTTGAAAACCTCATTAAATTATCCGCTTCTTTTTGAAATTTTGACACTTGAAAATCCTATAACTACGATTATTTTGGAATGGAGGAGCTAAATTTGAATCTATTTTGTACACGACTACATATGCTATTATGTACAAAATCAGAGCAAAGATTGGTGCCCCCATAATTTAGGTATGGTTTACAAATGCCATGATATCAAATTCAAATAATTGAATGGACTTCATGTTGAATTCGATTTTTTTAAACCACCTTAAGTTGAATTCAAATGTATGCTAGTTCATAGGTAGCTATTTATAATGTCCATTGTGTAACTTTCGTATGTATAATGTGCTTTACACACACAACATGAACTATACTCACGTTTATATTCGATTGCTAAAGCGATGCATTGTCTGGAGTTCAAAATACTAACTATGTGGATCAATTGTGTCGAATAATAACATAGACATGCTCAAATTCGATAGAATCTAGATGTCTGATGGATCAATGACCGCTCCTTACGCGAATTGCAAATATCATGATCCCATCCTAATATTTGGATACAATTTATATCTTTAATCAATGTGTAGAGCAGTCTTTTACGTGTAGTTTCACTCTCCATCGGTGGTCTCTCACACATGCTCACACACTCTCTCCCGAGGTGTCTTTCTCGCACACATGCTCTAGATATAACCCTCCCTCCCTCTCGTAACCATTTACAACTGTTTTCACTAACCTTTATCACAAGCACTCTTCCTCTCGCAAACATACACACGCACAATCCTCATCGACCCTTTCTATATACATGGACCTGCCTACGTGTCTCATGTACGCACATTATCTTTACGCCTGTCTCTCACGCATTGTCTCACACCTCTCTTCCTAATCGACGAGTATGATTCTAGCAGAGCATTCTGTAGGATGCCCCTTAAAGTTAGGTTGGATGAATAGTAATATCAGAGATAAAGGGGTTACCTTAGTCCGAGAACCTAGGGTTACAAATCCTAGCCGGCTTTGTCAGTGGACACAGAGTCCTTCACAATTCTGCTATCTTTGTCTTGTACGACTAGTCATCCATGGGTCTTCCTAAATGCGTCACGGGCCGACCAATGTGGCGCAGGACGGAACCGAACGAAGGGCCTCACCTCGACCCACCGGACCTCACGCGGTGACACACCCTCTGCCCCCACGTCTCATTATCTTCTCACACCCACACATACCAACACAAACACCACACACACAGAAAATTTCTCCTGGTGCCTCTATTCCCTCCCCCCTTGCATATACACACTCAAGGGAATGGAATCTCTTGTCGTGACGTCATATTCGTCTCTCTCTCTCTAGACCACTCTCATTTCTCGTGCTATCTCTCCCACGCCCCCCCCCGTCGGCCCCTCTATCCATGCCTCTCTCGAATACGTAATACACACACATACCTCTCTAGGCCCCGCCAAATGCATCAACTACACATTCACACATGTTACATCACGTACCCCATTGATCTAAAAAGCCCTCTCTTCACGTTTATTTCGCATACAACATTCCTTTTGAATAAAGTGTGGCCAAAAAATTATTTTAGAGTTTCTACATATATACAACATTACAAAGTTATATGGAGGAGTACGAACGCTAATTTGCATTGCATGGTGCCCACAATGATATTTATTCCGCACTGTGAATTTGTATATTTTTATACTATATACAAAGTTAGTCATAATAAAGAGAAACGAAGAGCATCTCTCTCTCCATCGCATACCCCCCTGTACGCCCCTTTCACGTATGCACACAAAACTATCTCCAGGTCCTCTAAAAGTAAGCCCCCAGAAAATTCACGCATGTTTCATCTTTCTCTCGCGATATATGCAATGACGATCATTGTATTTGAAGCGAAAGCACGATACGTACATTGGACTTCAGAATCCACTCATTACGGTCACCATTTACGTTTAGTGGTTATTATACAGTCACGGGCTCACCGTACAACTCTGTATTTGCTCATGACATGACTAGTTGACCAGTTAAACGCTCCACGTGGCACCTCTAGTGTTGCATCACATTATCTCACTACCATCGTGCCCACCTGTCGACTTGTATCTACTCTACATCTACACTCTTATAAAATACATAAAATACACTCTTATAAAAAACAGAGTTGGTGATGATGGTGTGCCTGCCATCCTGCAATATAGGCCGTCCGATTTATATCTGACGGATAGGAAAGAAACTATGGCAATTTTGCAAAAAGGTACCCACACACCTCTCCACATTTGCAAATAAGGCCTTCCCTCGTTCATCCTTTTCTCTCACAAGATAAACAAGTCATACAAATGCATCTTGATGTTACGTGCAACGCACGGGCATCTTGCTAGTAAGAATGAAAACAAACAACAAAAAATATTTGGACGGTGGTTCGAAGTCATGACCGCGGGCACAGCGGACAAGGTGGCCTTGTATTGGTATGCTGAGCCGTCTGTTTTAACACACATGAGCTGGTGTGGTGATTATACACACACGCACGCATGCACACGAACTGCATCCACGCAACACTCACACAAACACATGCACCCACGCACGCACGCAACACTCACACGTACACACGCAGCCACGCACGCACGCAACACTCACACGCACGCATGCATGCACACACCAGTACACCACACGACCAACACACACTCTCACGCTCAAGTGCTCAACCTACACGTGCATGCGCACACATCAGGCCCTGACAGACACATACACAACCAGGTGATTCCCGCGCACGGGTTGGAGCCTTGTCGCGCCTGCGTAAATTTGTGTTTATCTGACCTTTTGCCTATGCGAACTGACAGGTGGGACCCACAAGGAACGTGGTCAATTTAACTAGTCAACATGGCGCCACGCAGACTATTTGGCCGGTCAACAGAGTGCAATCCGATGCTGAACTGTGAGCAAGTGACCGTATAATCACCGCAAAACGTATATAGTGACCGTAATCAGCTTATTCTGAAGTTCGGTGACCGTATTACGCTTTTCTCTCTGTAGGCCCTCCAAAACTACATCTCTACACGTTCTCGCATGTTACATCTAACAACTATGCAATACAGCACTACTACTACACTCTAACACAATAAATCATATGTGTTTTTAGTTTTACTAGATATCATATTGTTACTTATAATTATTCAGTTTGCATACATTAAAATTGCCTTTGAAATGTATGGCCAGTATCATCTACCGCGCGGGAAAAATCCCGCCCTTTCCTGTTTAATCGGGTTTGTATCGATGGATCGTGCGAAACAGCAAAACTATAGTACTATACAGTACTACAAGTGACAGTTCACTGGGCCGTCGTGTCGTCTACTCCTCCGTCGTAAGAGTGGAGCGCTCGCTTTCATAAATCTTCTAGTCCCTTTCGCCGACATGTGGGACATCAAGCTACCGGGTCCACGTGCCATACCGGAATACAGTGCAGAGCAGCCGGGGTGAAGCACCCCAGTCATGGCGCCGGCGTAGTAATGAGCAATGAGGCGTCAAATCACAAAGCTGCACCTTTCCCGCAGTTAAGTTGGAGGGACGAAGCAACCATCATTTCACTCGTTGCTGAATCCGCTTCTCCCTCATCTTCTTCAACTTAACCACGTGTTGCTTCTGCCGTTGTTCTGCCTCATGTGGGACGCGGATCGGCTTGGTAAAGCACTGACACGTGGGACCGCATGTTAGCAAACCGCCAGGACAACGTCCTCCGAAAATAAGAAGCCTAATCCTAGACTTACAAAGGGCTACGTAGCTGCTACGTATACTTTCCATCTAATCTATATATGCCCCCCTGATTTTCAGGTGGGGTGGGCCTAATCCTCTCCTTTAATCCAATCAAATAGTCCCACATCACATCAGTTCGTAACTTTACGTAAACCATTACGTGGATGTAGCATTGCTCAAATAAGAAACCTCCCCCGCCATCCGCGCGGCAAAATCACCTCCTTTTTACTAATCTTGATTCTATAATTTTTTAGATCAATATAATTGAGATTTGTATAGATAGCACACAGGAGCAAAACCAAGTGGTACGGTTAAGGGCATCCACAATGTGTAGCCAAATGTGAAAATAGCTTTTGGCATCGTGGGAACCATTGTGGACGGTGTTGCCAAAGCCAAAAAGATGGAACCGAAGCTCCCTGATTGATTGATTGAAGGAATAGAAAAATGCAACGTCTCTCCTCTTTCTCCCATGCTTGGACGCATGTAGTACAGTATAGAGCACAGAGTCTACTCCCCTGTCCCTTCTATCACAAATCACAAAGCAGTGAGGCGTCAAATCACAAAAGCACGGACGAAGCAACCATCATTTCACTCTTCGCTGACTCCGCTTCTCCATCGTCTTCTTCGAGAAACCATCTCACCGCACTAGTACTCCTAGTAGTACTAGTAAAGGACTTCCTGGATGCAAATAAGGCGGTTGTCTCGGCTTGCAGGCGGCACTTGCGAACGACTTACCGTGGTCTCCCTCAATGGTGTTCTCCGTCGAACGCACTTCGCCAAACCACCAAAAAAAGATATCGTCGACGTCACCGCAATGGGGAAGGAAGTCAAATATAGTTACTACCTCCATTTTTTTGTACACAAGGCCAGTATATCAAAATTACAATTTGCAAAGGGCCACTAACACTAATCGAGGCAAAATTGATGGGGTTAGCAACCAAGGACATTAATATCCCCTGCATGCATGCGGAAGTGAGAAGGTTGGTTTGCATGGCGCTGCATTAATCAAGCGATGAGGAGTGAGATGGTTAGCTCTTTGGTCTTTGGAGAAAAAATACGCATTAATTGACACGTGAAACGAGGATTTGTATCGATTAAATCCCGCGAAGGAAAACCCCGCCTTTCTTTTTTAACACTAGTACTCCTAGTACGTACGTACTTATCCTGTTTGGGTCTAGGCCTTGCATTGCCAAACTTCGCCACACATTTTTGCCAAGCTTGCCTAAAGTTTTCAAAATGAGAAGGAGGTACACTTGCGCACGGCTGTCGCGGTCGCACCGCACCCTCACACGGTCGCTCCTGCACGCCGCGGTCGCACCGCACCCTCACACAGTCGCTCCTGCACGCCGCAAACCCAACCAAGGGAACGCACCCTCACTGACACGTGCTGTCGCATGTGAACAAACCAAACTCAGCCATCCTATCGCTGACACATAATTTTCGTTCATAGAGTATGTTTATCCAACCGCATGTTGGGGAGTATCCGTACGGCCCGTGCGGTGGTCTGTTGGGGAAGAAGAAGAGGTGAGGAAGAAGGAAAGAAGGGTTAGGAGACGTAGGATATTCATCCAACCGCCTGAAATGGTAGACTGACCCAAGTCAGGCGACTTGCATAACAAATATATGTTTTTACACAGCAAAAGATCCATAAAAACAACAACATAAAGAAAAACTATCACTGCTCGCGGAAAGAGACGGCCTCGTCGTCTTTGGCTGCCGGCGCGAACCAGCCGTCGCTGCCGACGTGTGTCTCCGCACCGTGGTTGTCCTCGGCCTCCAGCTACTCGTTCAAGCGGAGCGTGCGGGCGCTCTGCACGGACGAGAGCACAGCCCGGTTCAAGTCGAGGACGTCCGGTTCCGCCTGCAGGAGGGCCTCGATGGCAGCGGCATCCGCGCGCTCCGCGTCGAGTCGAGCCTCCGCCGCCCGGTTCAAGTCCAGGACGTCCGGTTCCGCCTGCAGGAGGGCGTCGATGAGAGCGGCATCCGCGCGCTCTGCGTCGAGTCGAGCCTCTGCCGCCCGGTTCAAGTCCAGGACGTCCGGTTCCGCCTGCAGGAGGGCCTCGATGGCAGCGGCATCCGCGCGCTCCGCCTCAAGTTGAGCCTCCGCCGCCCGGTTCACATCCACGACATCCGGTTCCGCCTGCAGGAGAGCCTCGATGGCAGCGGCATGCGCGCGCTCTGCGTCGAGTTGAGCCTCTGCCTCCCGGTCCTCCTTTAGTATCGCCATGTTGAACCGCTGGTCCGCCTGCACCATGGGGGACTCGGACGCCGGCACGAAGTCGACGTCCATCGTCTCATACCCATCGGGGGCCTTCTGCACCGCGACCTCCGCCATGAACATTGGATCGGCTTCCTCCTCCTCGTAGCTTGGCTCCAGAGAACTCGGGGATTGGCCCGCCGCAAAGCGAGCTTGGGAACGGAGGTCTGTGGCGCCGACCGCCGCCGCGATTTCTGCGCGGCGCTCCGGCGTCAGCATCTTGTAGTAAGTGATCTTGCGGCGCACCATGGCTTTCCGGCGAACTAGGGGACGCTTGATGCGGGCTAGGGGATCGAAAGGTGGGGGAATGGGCTGGAGATTTGGTGTGGTTTTAGGGCAGTGGCTGGCGTAGGCCGAGCAGCGAAGGTTCTGGTGTGAATAGTGGTTCCGGTGACGACCGGTCAATCGGTTTTGACTATACATCGCTCTTGTCGCGTTCGCGTTGCAGCCCGGCACGCTGGACCCTCCACGTCGCTCACCGAATGGAACGCGCTTCGTCTTGCGTTTTCGCTCGCTTGTGGGACCGCAGTTGAGAGCAAACCGACGTCCCTCCCCCTCCCCCGCCCGCGTCATTTATTATACCACCACTCCCTCCGTTTTATGCGGAGTAAATAAAAACAGAGGGAGTATACTACGGATGAGGATCCCCTGACGTGGCCGAACCCATTGAGTAACTGACATGCGGGGCCTAGCAAGCATGGGGTCCGCCAGTAAGTGACCGAAAGGGAGGGTAAGGCAGGGATACCTACGTCAGAGGATCCACTTCCACTATACTACTTTGACCAAATGTTAGAGTAATAATATATGACATGCAACTTACACAAATGTTAGAGTAATAATATATGACATGCAACTTACACAAAGCATACAGGGTCTAATGCGTTTTTCGAGGCTAACTTTGACCAAATGTTAGAGTAATAATATATGACATGCAACTTACACAAAGCATACGGTCAAATTCGTATGTGAAAGGAGTTTCCAATGATATAATTTTCACATTATACATCTCATGTACTATTAATCTTGTCAATAGTCAAATTGGAAACCATCTCGAGTACAAATCTAGGAGTACGTACGAATCTAACAATATTGATTGGGCGTTGTTGAATGTTGATACCTTTTTGATCAAAGTAGAGATACTTTGACTACACATAAAACTTATATGTAAACTAGAAAGGATAGGGGGAGTATATTGTACGTTCAAAAACGAAACGAACATTGAATACCCTTTATATATGATTTGCGGATGCTATGATCACCGGTTCAAAATTTTGAATCCGCCTTAGGTATCACGTGCCCCCACTCGTTCCCTCTCGATTTCATCTCGGGGTCCGGAGATCTATTGAAAGAGGACTAGGGTGGGTACATGCGAATGATACTCGGCGGAATGTTCAAATGAGGCATGCGGGAGGATGGACTCGACTGGAGGGCGACATGATCGATGGAGAAGAGGGTTGGAGAGGAATGAGAAATAAGCAAACGCCACATGATTATACTTGAACGGCTCAAATAAACAATAAGTTGTCTCGCTTGGCCTACATAGTGAAAGGCCTAATGCGCAACGCGGAGCACTGACGCTCGAATATGGCCGGGAAAACAGGGAAACCGACATGTGGGGCACACCCGTCGGGACGACGTAGCGCAGACTAGTCCAATGGAGGAGCTGGCCCACGACCTCCTCGCCACCGACAACCGTTCATGTGGGTCGTTGGGGCCAACAACGGGGCGCAGCTCCAGCACCGCCTCTGGACACGGCGACCGCGGTGAGCGACACGCTCATATCGTCGCTAGACACGGTCGGTTTCAGTGTGCCGAGGGTGGCGTTAGTGCTGTGGCACGACCAACGGTATGTTTGGTTTGTGCCCAAGGTTGCCCCATCAAAGCATTGGGTAGCCAAAATTTTGGTTGAGGTATTGGTTGCCCATGATTTGGCCGACATTGGCAAGAAAAATGAACTAGAGTTGGCTAGAGTTCATTGGCATGCCAAAGAAATGGCAACCATCCAAACAAAGACCAATCTTTGGGTCATGACCAAAATTTTGGTTGAGGTATTGGTTGCCCATGATTTGGCCGACATTGGCAAGAAAAATGAACTAGAGTTGGCTAGAGTTCATTGGCATGCCAAAAAAATGGCAACCATCCAAACAAAGACCAATCTTTGGGTCATGACCAAAATTTTGGTAAGGTGCACTTTGGCCACAATCCAAACACACCCCAACACCCGGCTCGTCGAGGATGCACGGGGCGCCGCGACGCGTCCGCGGAGTGGTGTAGCGCGGCCAACTGCATCCTCTGGACCTGAGACCATGCCGGGTCGTCTTGCTTTTTCAATGACATGCGGGGATCGCATGTGAGCAAAGGGCATCTCCAACGTTGCCACGACCGCAGCTGACTACCCTGGCACACCAAAACCCTCGTCCCTCGCGCCGTCGCGCGGTGCGTTCCCAGCCGGCGCCAGCTGCCCGCATTCATGCCGTCCGTTCGTATGTCGTCGTTAAGAGGCTCGGTGCCCGAGGAACCAACTCCGGCGACTTAATGACGCACCCGGACGCTTGGCCTCACCGGAATGCGCTACTTAAAGCGGCAACGCCCAGCTAACCTCCACACCATAGCGCATCGTCCTCCTACCTGGCACCACATCCGCCATGACCGCAAGTGCGAACGCTCTGCGGGAGAGCTTGTCTTCGGGGATGAAGCTCGAGGTCGCCGCCCTCGCTCAAGTCGCCTCTCGCGACGCAATAGCGGCGTAGCCGGACGCGGACGCGACCGCACAAGCGGTGGCCACGCTGGCGGCCGACGACGGGAGCACCGTCAGCCACGCGTCCTACTTGCCGCCGTCCAACGTCCGGCACCGCCGAGGTCGGGGACTCCTCCGAGGATGAGTAGGGCATGGGAGGCGGCAGGGCATGGTGTGCCAACTGGCCGGTCCGTATCCCGTGTTCTACTCTTCCTCGCCGGAGACCGCACCTTCACTTCACGGGTCTTGAACCCCGCCCCCGTACATAGAGATCGCAGATGGAGGACGTCGGTCGCCGCCGTAGAATAGGTTTAGGGTCGGGTTTCTTTTATTTTTCTGTCCTATAAAAGTTCGAAATGTAATGAAAATCTGCCGTGTTTGCATTAATCTCGGCCGGTGTATATGAACTTTCACAATAATATACATATTGTAGGAGTACTAGCAAGATGCCCGTGCGTTGCACGGAAGATCAAGATCTTGTGGGAGAAAAGGATGAACGAGGGAAAGCCTTATCTGCAAATGTGGAGAGGAGTGCGGGTAAATTGTCATAGTTTCCTTCCTATCCGTTAGATATAGATCGGACGGCCTATATTGCAGGATGACAGGCACACCATCATCACCAACTCTGCTTTTTATTGAACCGAGACAAATCTAACATGCGAAGTAAAATAAACACATAGGGTCTATACATACACAAATTATCTTAGGCACTCCAATAGTACGTCCACTACACATTCACGCATTTCACATCTTTCTACATCTACGGGAACCTACGAAAGGGTTAACGTAAATTGCCTCTCTCTCTCCTCCCCTGATTTTCATGGTGGTGGGCCCCTCCCTCCCCCAATCTACAATCAACAGCTCACACGTTTCACATTACGTTAATTACGTAACTGGGATTACGTAGGTGTAGCATTACTCGTCCTAAAAAACCCAACTAAGCCAACCTCCCAGCATATCGCGCGGGAAAAGACCCGGCCGCGCCGTTTTAGTCGGGATTACCGGATTACTAGTAGTAGTATCGATGGATCGCGCGAAGCAACAATTTTTTTGAGGGGGCGAAGCACCTAGTTTAAAAGGAAAAAAGGCGGTACACTCACAGCACTCCTGTCGCGGTCGCATTGCACCCCACACACGTTCGGTCCTGCACACGGCTCACGCAAACGGAACGCGCTTCGGCTTGCCTCTTCACTGACACGTGGGACTGCACTTGGAGAAACCGACCATGCGCCAAACTCCCCCCGCCCACCGCGCGAAAATCCTCCCCCCCCCACACCCAAAAATTCCCCCCAAATCCGATTCAACCGCCCTTCGGCCAACTAGCCAATAATATTCCCCAAACCCCCTCCCCCCTGTCCCCCTCCACTCCATTCGCTCCGCCAAAGCCGCCCTCCCGCCGCGCCGATACGTCGGCGCCGCGGTTCGGCGATCCTCTCGCTCCCACAGTACGCTCTCGTAGACTGCCGTCCTCTAGCCGCGCCGCCACCTCTGGCTACGTTCTTGTGGAGGCGCACGGCGGTCAGCGCCGCCACCGCTGGCGACGTTCGTGTGGAGACGCACGGCGGTCAGCTTCTCCCACGGTACGCGCATTCTAGACTGAGGCCCCGTTCATGTCGGTGTAGCGCTGAATGTTAGCTGATAGACGCTGTTAATCTCACTGTTTGCCGAAGTAGTTTACTGTCAATATGCTCTGCTTAAGAAGCTTCCTTGCCCTGTTCTGCACTCAATCTGCTTAGCTGAGATGGCATGCCAAGGCCGATTAGTTGCTAAAATATCCTGCCATATATTTATTGTGACGTAGATTGCCATGGTCTAGTAGCCAATCTGTTAGGTGAAATAGCTCTACACCGTTTTATACTCGATCTTTGTTGCTGCGATGGCCTTCGATAGTTCGATGGCTGTGTGCTCGGCCTCATTGACTGCTGAAACAGCCTGCCATAATTTGGCACTCAAATCTGTTTGCTGAATTAGCTTTACATATATTTCGTTACTTAGATCTGCTCGTCCAAATATCTTGCCATAGCTTTAGACATCGACCTAGGTATTTTTTCTGGACTTCATAAAAAAGCATATATGTTTTTCCTGTAATATCTAGTAGAAGAACTAATTTGTATGTCTAACAGATGGACAGGACTTGGATAACTTCTGCTCGAAGATTCTCCGCTGCATATGTCGAGGGGGTTGAAAACTTCATGAACTTTATCAGAGCTGAGTACGGTGGTCCGAAATCAGATGTGCTCTGCCCGTGTAGCAGTTGTATGAATTCAGTTACAAGACCCCAGTCAACTGTGCAAAATCATCTACACTTGTATGGGATGTCGGTCACATATACTAGGTGGGTTCATCATGGTGAAGCTGTGAACGTCAATGTTATTGACTACGTGGAAGCAGCAGATCACCATCTTGATCTGCCTGATGCTCAGGTGGAAGAGGAGGAGGAGGTGGTGGTGGCGGAGCCAGTGAGTTTGACCAACATTGAAACAATGCTACGAAATGCTCGTGCATTCCGTGAACTTTCACCTGCAGAAGAAAAACGGTGGGCCCGCATGTTGGAACAATGCAACGTTGCTGTCACCCCAGGAAATAAGCTGTCAGTATTCTCAGCTATGGTCACCTTTCTTCAGGTGAAGACATCTGAGCGGATGACCAACAAATCATTCGATGCGATGTTGGCTGCTTTCCGCAAATCTTTCCCAGATGCGTCTGAGCTGCCACACACCTACAGTAAAATGAAGAATTTCCTTCGTGCAGTTGGAATTGGATATGATATGATCCATGTTTGTAAGAATAATTGTGTTCTGTTCCGGAAGGATTATGCCAACTTAAGTGAATGCCCGAAATGCAAATCATCAAGATGGAAAGATGGCGATGCTGTGAAGAGGATTCCTCATAATGTTCTGAGACATTTTCCAATTACACCAAGATTGCAGAGGTTGTTTCATGATGCTGAAACAAGAGAGGATGTACTGTGGCATTCTAGGAACCAGGAGTACAGAGATCAGAATGTAATGAGCCATCCATCTCATGGTAGTGAGTGGAAAAGCTTCAATGATAAACACAAAGAGTTTGCTGCTGACCCGAGAAACATTAGACTTGGCTTAGCTTCAGATGGATTTAACCCATTTGGCCACCAGAGCGCCACATATAGCATGTGGCCAGTGCTTGTTATCCCTTACAACATGCCTCCAAATGTCTGCACCAAAGAATCAAACTACATGATGGCCTTGCTCATCCCAGGTCCAAAAAGTCCTGGAAAGGATTTTGATTTGTTCATGGAGCCTCTTGTGGAGGAACTTCAACAGCTATGGAAGGGTGTTCTCACTCGAGACCTATATAGCAGCCCACCAGCTGATTTCTTTCTGCGTGCTGTTATAATTTGGTGCATCCATGATTATCCGGCTTTGGGCACTATGTCAGGGCGAACGACACATGGTTACAATGCATGTGTTCGCTGTGACAGGAATCCGCTGTCATACGCAATACTTAGCAAGATCTGTTACATTGGACACCGCCGTTTCCTTGCCAAGGACAAGCCGCATCCTAGAAAATACCGAAGACATGTGTTCAATGCAAAGCATGAAAACCGTGATGCGCCAAAGAGGCTCACCGCCGATGAGTTGCAAGTGGAATTAGAGAAGGTCAGGCATATTACACCAGGAAACCATCCTGGTAATGGTAGCGGGAAAAGGAAGCGTGGCAGGGTAGAAGAGAGATTATTGTTTACCCGCAGGTCCACTTTGTGGGACTTGGAGTATTGGAAAGATTTGGATCTGCGGCATAATCTTGATGTGATGCACATCGAGAAAAATATATGTGACAGCATTATCGGCACACTTCTTAATATTGAAGGCAAGACGAAAGATACCTTAAAATCTAGGATTGATTTGACACACCTGGGTATCAGAAAGGATTTGCAGGTGCAAGATGAAGGTAAACCACGGGATATGGCACCAGCTGTGTACGTCTTGGACAAGGTAAAAAGAAAAGAATTCTGCGAGGTCCTGTCACGTGTGAGATTCCCACATGGATTTGCTTCCAACCCTGAAAGGAGAGTCAGTGCAGATGGAAACAAGGTACAAGGGTTGAAAACTCATGACTGCCACGTCCTACTTCAAAGGGTTTTACCTGTTATCCTTAGAGGATTGGGCCGCCCTGACTTATACAGAGCAGTTGCAGAGTTGGGACAATTCTTCAGGGAACTCTGCAGTAGGAATATCAGGATAGATGCTTTGGAGCGTCTTAGAGACAAGATACCAACTATCCTATGCGACCTTGAGAAGATATATCCTCCAGCCTTCTTTGATGTGATGGTGCATTTGGCTGTTCATCTACCTGATGAGGCACTACTTAGAGGTCCAGTACAGTATGGCTGGATGTACCCTATTGAAAGGCGGCTAGGCACTTTCAAGGGCTATGTTAGGAACAGAGCTAGACCCGAGGGTTCCATTGCAGAGGCCTACATTGCTACAGAAGCGTTGACATTCTGCTCAAAATACATTGAAACAGCTGATCAGCTTAGCAAAGAGGTGGGTGAAGACAATCCCGGGCTCAATGTTTTCGATTATTCTGTTCGAGTTACAGGGAAGAGTCGACAAGAGGACAAACCTAAAGATTTGGACAAAATGGTTTGGTATGTGTTGAATAACTGTCCTGAGATACTACCTTATATCAAGTAAGTGCAGTACTGCAGCTTATACATCGTAATCTACTAAACTTGCAGCACATTCTTATATATTTAGATGTTTGACGCGATCACTATGTTGTGCAGCATCTACAAAGAGGAGTTACTGCCGCAAAATCCAAGAAACATTGACAAACTGGTTATGGCAGGATTTGCGAAATGGTTCAAGAACCATGTAAGCTTTTGAAGTGCACTGTCAGTTTTTTTAATATATTGAGTACATAAGATGATCAGCTTGTCTATTTTCTAACCATAGGTTAAGAAGATGCGGGAGGATGGGCAGGCAGTTGATGATGCCCTTTACTCACTAGCAATGGGTCCTGATACTCGGGTAAGACATTATGAATCTTGCATTGTTGGAGATGTGCGCTACAACACCCTTGCACGAGACGAAGGCAGGAAGACACAAAACAGTGCCATCATGAGCACAGATACGTATGACAAAGAGACAACTGAAATGTATGCTAACATAACAGACATTGTTCAGTTGCAGTATATCTCCAGTTTCGAGGATCATCGGTGTGTGGTTCTGTTGTGCTGTCGTTGGTATAACCTGTTTTCCAGGATCGCAAAACCCAGAGCTGATGATTATTTCAAATCCATCAATGTCAAGGCGGCGTACCAGACCAACGAGCCTTTTATTTTGGCAAATCAAGCAACACAGATATTTTTCTTGGAAGACACATTTGCACGTAGCGATGACTGGAGAGTATTGCAAAGGTTTGAGCAGAGGAATTCATTTAATGAAGTTGCACAACAAGATGATGCTTACATTGCTCCTGATGTACAAGATAACACAGATGTTCCTAATATCTCTGAGAACCATCACGTCAATGACGCCGGCGAAAAGATTGTCTATCGTGCTATGGACATACAAGAGTTGATCAAGAAGAAGCCAACGTTCGAGGACGTTGAGGACGAAGAAGAAGATGACCGTGGGGAATTACGATTCAGACAGATACACATGGTGAAGATGTTGACGCTGCTGCTGCAGATGATGATTACATTGCTTTTGTCATATTTGCCTGTCAGAAGACGTTTTTTTATCTACTATGTGAAATTGTGTTTGCTATGACAACTGAAACCTGATGAACATGTTGTTTAGTTTTTTGCTGTGAGAACATCACTTGTTATGTATGCTGATTTGTGTTTGGTGATTGTATGACAACTAAAACATGATGACATCGTTGTTTAGTTGTACTCATATTTGGCTGTGAAACTTGAATTTGATGACATAGTTTGCTGTTGGACTGCAATTTGCTCGACGTCTTCGAATGAGAACAAAGCTGACCCAACAGGGCCTCTGCTATTTATTTATTTATATGAGCAAAAGGGGATACCCCCTGATTTCCGTTAATAGAAATCATTAGATGCTCACAACACTACGCCCAGCCTGCTACACAGGTTTCATTCATTACTAGTTTCAGCAAAGTGCTCATGTCGTAGCCACTGAATACATCACGAGTGCTACATACAATGCAAATAAAGAGACAATCATCCTACAGAGCACATCGATTTTGCCCATTATCTTCACAAGCTCTTTCATCTCCTCATTGCTGTCAAGGCCGTTCAGGAGCTGTTGCTTGGCCATGATCAGAGGAACTGCATCTTTAACCTTCTGCTCTGCATCTTCCTCTTCTGTCGTTCCTTCAGTTACTTGTCCAACACCCCAACCTGCTGGTATTGGGATTCCTCAGCTAACCAAATAATCAGCGTAGTTGCATTCCCCCACATCAGCAACTTCCCAGAAATACAAATCACACGAGTCTTCCCTTTTCTGCACGAATCAAATTGGAAGATCATCAACCAAACTATTAAAAAAATCAGCAACTGAAAGTAGCAGAACAACACTTAAACATATTATTACCCCATGACTCGGGCATTTGTAGAAGACTCGGCCAGGGTTGCGGATTGTGGTTGAGACGCGACGGATGACTCTGCGTGATTTGCAGCAGTGGCACCACACCAAACGGCAGTGGGTTGTGATGAGCAATCGGCTACGGTGCGCGTGCCGGCAGGGGTGTAATGAGACCCACAGGCCATGGTACGGGTGGCGACTTGGCGCATATCTAGTTGTTGCCTGCTGCAGAGCAGGTGGATGAGCAGCTAGCGGACATGGTTGCTACGGCCAGAGCTTCTGATGCTAGGCAGAGTAAGTAGAGAATAGGAGCAGCGAACGTTGGATATGTCAGTTTCATTACTTGCAGAGTAGCATAGCACCATATATAGTCATAGTCTAGGTTTGGATTCGAGCCAGCTACAGGAGCACGTCTTTCTTTTTTCTAAAACTCGGCAACGTCTCTTTACTGGTACACTAGCTTGTTCTGTATGCCTTCCCAAGTCTTTGATTTTCTTTCCCTTTTTTGCGAGGAAGGAAGGAGGACAAAATTGAGAGTTCCTGGGACTCGAACCCAAGACCTCTCGGTTGAAAACCAAGGGTGCTAGTCACTTATGTGGCAAACGTTCCCTGTGAGGAGGACGGCAGACGAACGCGTTTTCCTCGCAGTTTTGTTCCTATATATAAAAAAGTATGCAACTTGGTGTCCGCTTAGTCAACAAACGATTGTGCCAACCATGACCGTTGGATTGACAATTCAACGTCTGTCGCATTTCTTCAGTCTCTTCTTCCTCGAGCCGCCAAAGCCAGACCAGCGCCGGCGGGACCGCCTGCTCCCGCCTCCCATGGCTGGCTGTGATCTTCCCCGGCTCCTGTTCGTTCCCGTCTGAGGCCTCACCATCATCCTCCGCCTTGGTTCGCTCGCCGCGGCGCCGCCCTCGGGTGTTGTCAACATGGTCAACAACCGAGAGGAATAAGGAGATGACTGTACATGGTGAGGATGACAGTAGGGACCCAGCAGCGCGCGCAGTAATTTTGTTTTTTCGGGACGGAGAAGGGTATCAACTGGGTTGTGCGGGACCCGTGGCCCGTCTAGCCCAGGCTTTTATTTCATATGTTTAGCACATGACCAGCCCAGTTTGTTTTTTTTCCTTTCTGAAAATGGCTAGCCAGCTATTTTGTTTTTTCCAGAATAACCAACGTAGGCCTACTTGCTTTTCTACGCCCTGCTGGGCCGGAAATCTTTCAAGACGAGGAGGGATGCATTTTGCCCAGAAAATGGGCTATAAGTAATAAGAAATGGGTTATAAGTAATAATAAATGGGCTATAAAATGAAAAAATACAGCAAACAGGCAATTAGTTCCAAAATATATTTTCCTTTCGGATTTTGATATTTTAAATTTCATTGTTTTTGTGCGGGTAAAATTTCATTGAATTTAAATTAAGGTATATTTAGATTTAAAATTAATTTGAATCTGGCTAGAAATTTCGGGCTGTATGCTGTTTGGGACAGATTTGGAGGCTGACTTGTGGGTCTACTAGGTTGATGTGTACTTTGGCTTTGTCAACTTAGTCCACAAACAATTCTAGCAGCAGTGACCGTTGGATGTTAATCCAATAGCCGTGCTGCTTCTTCAATATCTGACCTTCTTGCTCCAGCCGCCCAAACCAGCTCCGGTGGGACTGCGTGCTCCCGCCTCCCGTGGCCGGCTGTGCTGCCGCACAGGCCGCACCGCCCCACCCTACTTCATTGCTGGCCAGGCCATTCCTCTACTCACCCACACCTCCTGTTATTTTCCGGCGACGGCAGCCGGACCAGTAAACCCTCGTACTCCCCACCGCGTGGGCAACCATTGCCGAGTCTTCCCCGGCTCCGTGTCGTTCCCTTCCTAGGCCTCGCCGTCGTCCACCGCCATGGTGCTCTCGGCGCGGCCTGGTCAACGTGGTCAACGAATGACATCCATCGGCCGTGGACTGTACGCGCAAAATAATGATTCCTCCACCTGACAGCTGGGACCCACCGGAAGGGCCTCTGTATTTCGCGAAAAAAACGTTCCCCCCGCTGACATGTCGGACCCACCAGCTATATCTTCGCACGCAAGGAAGTGCCTCCTTATTACGCACAAAAAATGAATACCCCCTGCTAGCTGGGACCCACCATAGTGGCAGGCTGACTTCTGGGCCAACTAAGTTGACGGGGACGGAGGGCTATGTCAACTTAGTCAATATGAACGATTCTAGCTCCAGTGACCGTACGATGTCTATCCAATGGCCGTAGTGCTTCTTCAACCTCTGGTCTTCTTGCTCCAGCTGACCAAAGCAGCGCCGGTCGTGCCGCATGCTCCTGCCTCCCGTGGCCGGCTGTGCTGCCGCGGAGGCCTCACCGCCCCCTACTATTCCCACCGCTGACCAGGCCCTGCGGCGACGGCAGCCTCACACTGCAGCCAAACCAGTGAACCCTCATACTCCTCTCCGCGCGGGCTTCCACTACCGCGTCTTCCCCGGCTCCGCGTCGTCCCCTTCCTAGGCCTCGCCGTCGTCCACCGCCATGGTGCTCTCGGCGCGGCCTGGTCAACGTGGTCAAGGAACGACTTCCATCGGACGTGGACTGTACGTGAGAGGCTGACAGCTGGGTCCACGGCCGCAGCAAGGAAGTGCCTCCTTATTACACGGAAAATAATGATTCCTCCACCTGACAGCTGGGACCCACCGGACGGGCCACTGTATTTCGCGGAAAAAACGTTTCCCCCTGACTGCTGGGACCCACCAGCTTCATCTTCGCACGCAAGGAAGTGCGTCCGGGCAAAAAAACGATTCTCCCCCCTGACTGCTAGGACCCACCAGCTACACCTTCGCACGCAAGGAAGTGCGTCCGGGCAAACAAACGATTCGCCCCCCTGACTGCTGGGACCCACCGGCTATATCTTCGCACGCAAGGAAGTGCGTCCGGGCAAAAAAAAACGATTCGCCCCCCTGACTGCTGGGACCCACCAGCTACATCTTCGCGGGCAAGGAAGTGCCTGACAGTTGGGGCCCACCTGGTCGAAGCGTACGTAGCGTTGTTATTCTGGTCGCGAACGTGTACGTACATATTGGTCGATGTAGAGGCGCGCACGTAGCATGTACACATACGTACAGCGGCCAGGGTGCAAGAAAGAAAATACGGCCACGTATGTGTACATACGGGCGGGGTCTTGAACGCCTAGTCGCGCATACGTACGGCCAGGGCTTGTGTACATGGTTGGGTCGGAACGGAGAAACAGCGTCGTCTTCGTGTTCATGGGGAGGCAACGGAATGCGTCGTGTTCATGGGGAGGCAACGGAATGTGTCGTGTTCATGGGGAGGCAAAGGAATGCGTCGTGTTCATCGGGAGGCAACGGAACGCGTGGGAGCCAACCGGCTGGGTCGGAACGGAATGCGTGGTCGTGTTCATCGGGAGGGCTTGGACGGAACAGGCGATGAAAACGAGGCATGGCGTACCGCAAAACGGAGGAAACGGACCTCCTACGTTTGGAACGGGTTCCTGTTGATCGGGAGGGGTGTGGCGTCCGCAAAACGGAGGAAACGGACCTCCTACGGTCGAAACAGGGGTCCTGTTGATCGGGAGGGGTGTGGCGTACCGCAAAACGGACGAAACGGACCTCGTACGGTCAAAACGGGGGTCCTGTTGATCGGGAGGGGTGTGGCGTACCGCAAAACGGACGAAACGGACCTCCTAAGGTCGAAACGGGGGTCCTGTTGATTGGGAGGGGTGTGGCGTACCGCAAAACGGACGAAACGGACCTCCTACGGTCGAAACGGGGGTCCTGTTCATCGGGAGGGGTGTGGCGTACCGCAAAACGGGACTCCACGAGATACTGTTCATCTCCACCGTCGACCTCCTCCAGCCTCCACGGGCTACCGTCGACCTCCTCCAGCCTCCACGGCCTCCTGTTCATCCAGCCTCCACCGCGCGCTACTCCACCGGCTACTGTTCAACCACCCCTCCACGGGCACCCCTCCACCGTCAACTGTTCATCCAGCCCTCCACACCACGGGGTCCTGTTCAACCACCCCTCCATGGGCACCCCTGCACCGTCTACTGTTCATCCAGCCCTCCACACCACGGGGTCCTGTTCATCCAGAGGCAACGCCACCGCTCACTGTTCATCCAACCCCCCCCCCCCCGCAATGCTCACTGTTCATCCAATCGATCGACTTCAGTTAGCAGCAGTAGGGAAGGAATCGCTCGATCGGGTTCAGTTAACAGCCATCAATCGATCGCTTGGGTTCAGTAACGCGTAGCCTGCAGTGCAATCGCTCGGGTTCAATTAGAGCCCAACGCCTCGCTCGGGTTCCGTTAGAGCCAACGCCTCCCACACACGCGCGTACGTGTACGAGAGAAACGCGCATCGCTCGGCCCCCAACCTCCCACCGTAACCGGGAACTCCCCGAAATTTTCCTCCCCCTCGCTTCTACCATGGTTTTTTCCGTCATGGACGGCCCAAAGAATGTCATGCAGCTCTCTCTCCAGCCCGCGCAGGACGAAAAGCCCATTTTCTGTCATGATTTTTTGTCATAGAAGTAGGAGCCCACCACATCTATGATGATACCGGGTTTTGTCACAATTATCATCATAGAAGTGTCATATGTATGACAGAAAAAATTCGTTCGGCCCAAAATGTCACGGATGTGTCTTTTTTTGTAGTGCGAACAAGCGGCAGTGTTCGTACCACGCGTACATAACTACGCACTCAAAATACCATGGACATAGACGGAGGCTTAACCAGATTGTGATCCATAATACGGCTCGACCCCTCCCTGGACACACATACTTTCACTTTTTCTTTTTTATCATTTTCGGGTTTCTTTTCCACAGGCTTTTTTTGACAACCTGATCACCGGTCCTCTCGACAAGATAGATACACCAAGATGGCAAGAAGCACTGACGTATAAGGGAGTTTCTAGGTGGTCTCTTTAACGATCACTCTACCTATTTTCAGGACCCGCACGCAGCTCTCCCTTGGTTGTGGCATGTTAAATAGCCATGTTGCTTATTGCACTACTTGTACAAATACGCTTTGATGTATTAATCAAGCAATAATGGAAATAGTTTGCGGCCCAACTTCTGCGGTACCAGCTTACTACCCCCTTATTTTTTTGATATTCTTATCAAATTGCACCCGTACATTTTGGTACGCTTTAAATCTGCCAGGGGCTTCATTGTGACCCATAATACAGCAACAAAGTCCGAACACTTTTTATAGTATAGTTCGGCACCCCGAATATAGCATTATATGCATTGGCTCCGAATCATGTCTTTGGTCAATAATTGGGTTGCCCGGCTCCTGTGCTTACTACCTTACGTTTCGCTATATCGGCTAGGGTAATAAAGGGAGAACTACTGCGACTGTGTCCTGGTTTATCCGGATGAGCACCTCAGTAGAGTAAGCCGAAAACTAACTGTCATGATGCGGCGCGAGCTGGTCAGCTCTTCGGAGGTCTCAAATCTTTAGCGATTTTTTCCGCATTACGCGATGAATTGGCTCTTACCCGATCAGGTGTTTACACCACCCTAGTTCGGATACTAGGGGTTGCGCCTAAATTTCATTGTCAAACTCCTATGGCTAAGTGAGGGTGATAAAGCCACATAGTCCGATTGCCTGGGTCGTTGCGCTAAACACCTCCTTCAAGGACCAAACAATTGGATCAAGAGTGTTTAGATTCCATCCCGAACACCCCCGTACTACCTACGTGGGGGCTGAAGCCGATGACGGGCCAACTCTCAAAATTTCATACACACGGCCGCACAGGAGGTAAAATATTAACAAGCATTATATTACATAGCCGAACTTGTTTCATAATACAGGGCGAGATAACATAAATGTATTCATTCAAAGATTACATCTTTCACACATTGCTCTGCTACAATGCGGGATCCCTCCAGGACATCACTAAAATATTGCTCGGGCGTGCGGTGCGCCTTGCCCTCGGGCGGTCCCTCGGTCGCGAGCTTGACGGCATTCATCCTCGCCCACTGCACTTTGACACGGGCGAAGGCCATCCGCGCACCTTCGATACAGACCGACCGCTTGATGGCGTCAAGCCGAGGGCAGGCATTGAATAGCCGCTTCACGAGACCAAAGTAGCTGCTGGGTATGGCCTCGGCAGGCCACAGCCGGATTATTAAGTCCTTCATGGCCAGTTCGGCCACCCTATGCAGTTCGACCATCGGTTTTAGCTGATCACTAAAGGGCACCGGATGTTCTGGCGCAAGGTATTGCGACCAGAACAGCTTCTCCATTGAGCTCCCCTCTTCAGCTCGGTAGAATTCAGCAGCATCAGAAACGCTGCGCGGCAGATCCGCAAACGCCCCTGGAGAACTCCAAATCCGGGTTAGTAAGAGATACCTCTTCTTCACATACTTGCTTTGCATAATAAAAGCCTTACCCGCCATGATTTTCTTGGCCTCCTGGACTTCCTGGAGGGCACCCTAGGCTTCAACCCGGGCCTCTTGTGCGCTCTGGCGAGCCTTGGCGAGTTCGATCTCTTGATCCGCAATATCGCGCTCCAAGGACTCGCACTTCTTGACGGCGTCCTGGAGCTCCTGCTGGACCTCACAAACCCTGACCTCGTGTTTTTCACGGGCAGCTCGCTCCTTTGCCGCTTTCTGTTTGGCCTCAGCCAGCGCTTTCTTGAGGGTTTCCACCTCAGTAGCTGCTCCTACAAATATCATGGCACTATGGTCAGCACAAGTCATTCATCCTTTTATGGATATACACAAGGTCATCACATACCTTGCTTGTCCTCCAATTGTTTTTTTACACGGCCGAGCTCTTCTTCGACCCACTGCAGACTCTGCATTAGTCCGGAGACCTCAGCAGCATGAGAGGTTGCGGCCAGCAATGACGCCTGCTTATTCACATAAGACATATTCAGTTAGTTTCCTGCGAAAATTACTTGATCCTCTGTCCGGCTTTTCTTTTTGAACACCGGACAGTGCCTCAGGGGCTACTATCTATACTATGACTTTCTTTTTTGCGTCACTTACCTCAAAGCCTGTCAGCAGGCTAGTGCAGGCTTCGGTCAGTCCGCTCTTAATGGACTAAACCTTCTCAACCACCGTACCCCTAAGGATAAGGTGTTCCTTCACAATAGAAGCGCCTCGTAGCGCTTCCAACAGATTATCCGGTGCCTCTGGATGGACAGAGGTCACCGGCGGAATAGGCGCACCTCCTCCCTTCGGAGGAGGCTGCTCGCTTGATTCCGGAGCCGTGTAGGTCTCCGGGATGGTATCCGGCTGGGAGCCAAATTGGATATGGCCCCCATCGCCAGTCTCCATGGGGGTTTTCTCCCCCAATTGTCCGACGGCCGAGGGGTCACCCTCTGGCGCCACCCTGACGGCCTCCTAAACCTCTCCCTGGCCTGGGAAAGTCCTTCGGGACAGCACCTCAGTGTCGCCCTTGGCCTTGGGAGAGTAAGCCGACGGCGGTGACTCGTAGGCCATCGCCTTTGAATCCAGCGAATCCCCCGATGAGGATCGCAGGGAGCTGTCGCGGGCCGGATTGCAATTGCATAATTCAACATGTTAAAACTATGAAGTAGAGAGCCCGGATATATGGATGCATCAGGTTTTTTAGTACTCACGATGCAGCCAGGGCCTTGTTTCGGGGGCGCGGCTCTGGGCTGCTGTCAACGTCCCATGCGGAGTTATCCGCGAGGAAGCCCTTCCCCCTCTTGGATGCCTCTGCCTCCAAATTTTTGGAGGCCGCCCTCTTCTTCCTTCCCCCTCAGGGGGAGAGCTGCTTTCTTCCTCCTCCTCGTCGTCGCCTTCGCCGGCGGAGGAGTGAGTCTCGTTGTCTTCGGACGTCATGTCCGAAGCTCCTTTGCGGCGGGGGCCATGATACGTCTCCAACGTATCTATAATTTTTGATTGTTCGATGCTATATTATATTCTGTTTTGGATGATTAATGGGCTTTATTATACACTTTTATATTATTTTTGGGACTAACCTATTAACCGGAGGCCCAACCCAAATTGCTGTTTTTTTGCCTATTTCAGTGTTTCGCAGAAAAAGAATATCAAACGGAGTCCAAACGGAATGAAACCTTCAGGAACGTGATTTTTGGAACAAACGTGATCCAGAGGGCTTGGAGTGGACGTCAAGCAACAGACGAGGAGGCCACGAGGTAGGGGGGTGCGCCTACCCCCCCGGGCGCGCCCTCCACCCTCATGGGCCCCTCGTGGCTCCACCGACCTACTTCTTCCTCCTATATATACGTACGTACCCCCAAACCATCAGAGGCATCCACGAAAACCTAAGTCCACCGCCGCAACCATCTGTACCCGTGAGATCCCATCTTGGGGCCTTTTCCGGCGTCCTACAGGAGGGGGCATTGATCACGGAGGGCTTCTACATCAACACCATAGCCTCTCCGATGATGTGTGAGTAGTTTACCTCAGTCCTTCGGGTCCATAGTTATTAGCTAAATGGCTTCTTCTCTCTCTTTGGATCTCAATACAAAGTTCTCCTCGATTCTCTTGGAGATCTATTTGATGTAACTCTTCTTTTGCGGTGTGTTTGTCGAGACCGATGAATTGTGGGTTTATGATCAAGATTACCTATGAACAATATTTGAATCTCCGCTGAATTCTTTTATGTATGATTGGTTATCTTTGCAAGTCTCTTCGAATTATCAGTTTGGTTTGGCCTACTAGATTGATCTTTCTTGCAATGGGAGAAGTGCTTAGCTTTGGGTTCAATCTTGTGGTGTCCTTTCCCAGTGACAGCAGGGGCAGCAAGGCACGTATCGTATTGTTGCCATCGAGGATAAAAAGATGGGGTTCATATCATATTGCATGAGTTTATCCCTCTACATCATGTCATCTTGCTTAAAGCATTACTCTGTTCTTATGAACTTAATACTCTAGATGCATGCTGGATAGCGGTCGATATGTGGAGTAATAGTAGTAGATGCAGAATCGTTTCGGTCTACTTGTCACGGACGTGATGCCTATATACATGATCATACCTAGATATTCTCATAACTATGCTCAATTCTATCAATTGCTCGACAGTAATTCGTTCACCCACCGTAATACTTATGCTAGCTTGAGAGAAGCCACTAGTAAAACCTATGGCCCCCGGGTCTATTTTCCATCATATTAATCTTCCAGCACTTAGCTATTTCTATTGCCGTTTATTTTACTTTGCATCTTTATTTCTCTTTATCATAAAAGTACCAAAAAAATTATCTTATCATATCTATCAGATCTCACTCTCGTAAGTGACCGTGAAGGGATTGACAACCCCTTTATCGCGTTGGTTGCGAGGTTCTTATTTGTTTGTGTAGGTGTGTGGGACTCGAGCGTAGTCTCCTACTGGATTGATACCTTGGTTCTCAAAAACTGAGGGAAATACTTACGCTGCTTTACTGCATCACCCTTTCCTCTTCAAGGGAAAACCAATGCAGTGCTCAAGAGGTAGCAAGAAGGATTTCTGGCGCCGTTGTCGGGGAGTCTATGCAAAAGTCAACATACCAAGTACCCGTCACAAACTCTTATCCCTCGCATTACATTATTTGCCATTTGCCTCTCGTTTTCCTCTCCCCCACTTCACCCTTGCCATTTTATACGCCCTCTCTTTTCCGTTCCCTCTTTTCTCGTTTTCCTTGAGTTTGCCGCCGTTACCTTGGATACTCCCTCTGTCCTCTCTAAGCTCATAAACAATGATGCTATAGAAAAACCTACCGGGGCCATCAATGAGAGTCTGAACAATTTTGATGAAGATGATTCTGGAATTTTTCGTTATTTACTCGATGAGTCTTTGAAAGATGCTTGGGCTAGATTACTAAGAATCCGGGCTAGCTATGCACCTCAATATCAAGTTGAAATATACTTAAAAAGCTTTTATGTTGCCTTACCCTCGTCGTTTAAGCATGTCTTAGACTCTATTTTTGAAGAGGGTTTTCTTGAAGGGGATGCCATAGACACCTATGAAAAGATGATAACCATATTTGGGCACCCCATGAATGAGAAGGTCGATTCTACCTCTCTTTTTCTATCTTATCAAAACGAAACTATCAAAGGGATAAAGGCTAGCTTAGATGCAAATTTTCGTAACGTGCTTAATCTTTCTTCCACCATTAATGGCCATGTGCTCTATCAGAATAGAAATATTAATGCTATAGATAATAAGTTTTCCCTTTTCTTCCCCAATACCAAAGACGGTAATACCTAGATCTATCCTTGTTTTTATGCCTAGCTAGGGGCGTTAAACGATAGCGCTTGTTGGGAGGCAACCCAATTTTATTTTTAGTTATTTTTTTGCTTTTTGCTTCTATTTAGGAATAAACCTTTGATATAGCCTCTGGTTAGATTTGTTTTTGTGTTTTAATTAGTGTTTGTGCCAAGTTAAACCTATAGGATCTTCTTGGATGATAGTTATTTGATCTTGCTGAAAATTCCACAAACTTTGTGTTCACGAAAACAATTGTTAAAAATCACCAGAACGTGATAAAATATTGATTCCAATTGAAGCAGATCAATAAACAAATTATTTAGGTCTTCCTATTTTGGTAGAAGTTTTTGAGTTCCATAAGTTTGCGTTAGTTACAGATTACTACAGACAATTCTGTTTTTGACAGATTCTGTTTTTCGTGTGTTGTTTGCTTATTTTGATGAATCTATGGCTAGTAAAATAGTTTATAAACCATAGAGAAGTTGGAATACAGTAGGTTTAACACCAATATAAATAAAGAATGAGTTCATTACAGTACCTTCAAGTGGTCTTTTGTTTTCTTTCGCTAACGGAGCTCACGAGATTTTCTGTTAAGTTTTGTGTTGTGAAGTTTTCAAGTTTTGGGTAAAGATTTGATGGAGTATGGACCAAGGAGTGGCAAGAGCCTAAGCTTGGGGATGCCCATGGCACCCCAAGGTAATCTAAGGACACCAAAAATCCAAAGCTTGGGGATGCCCCGGAAGGCATCCCCTCTTTCGTCCTCATCGATCGGTAAATTTACTTGGAGCTATATTTTTAATCACCACATGATAAGTGTTTTGCTTCGAGCGTCTTGTATGATTTGAGTCTTTGATTTTTAGTTTACCACAATCATCCTTGCTGTACACACCTTTTGAGAGAGACACACATGATTCGGAATTTATTAGAATACTCTATGTGCTTCACTTATATCTTTTGAGCTATATAGTTTTTGCTCTAGTGCTTCACTTATATCTTTTAGAGCACGACGGTGGTTTGTTTTATAGAAACTATTGTTCTCTCATGCTTCACTTACATTATTTTGAGAGTCCTACAAAACAGCATGGTAATTTTCTCAAATTGAGAAATTAATCCTAAAGTGATAGGCATCCAATATTAGTAAAAACTTTCTTATAAGTGCGTTGAATACTATGAAAAGTTTGATGCTTGATAATTGTTTTGAGATGTGAAGATGGTGATATTAGAGTCATGCTAGTTGAGTAGTTGTGAATTTGAGAAATACTTGTGTTAAAGTTTGTGATTCCTGTAGCATGCACGTATGGTGAACCGTTATGTGATGAAGTCGGAGCATAATTTATTTATTGATTGTCTTCCTTATGAGTGGCGGTCGGGGACGAGCGATGGTCTTTTCCTACCAATCTATCCCCCTTGGAGCATGCGCGTAATACTTTGTTTCGATAACTAATAGTTTTGGCAACTAGTATATGATTTCTTTCTGACTAATGTTGAGTCCATGGATTATACACACTCTCACCCTTCCACCATTGCTAGCCTCTCTAATACCGCGCACTTTTCGCCGGTATCATACACCCACCATATAGCTTCCTCAAAACAGCCACCATACCTACCTATTATGGCATTTCCATAGCCATTCCAAGATATATTGCCATGCAACTTACCACCGTTCCGTTTGCTATGACACGCTTCATCATTGTCATATTGCTTTGCATGATCATGTAGTTGACATCGTATTTGTGGCAAAGCCACCGTTCATAATTTTTATAGATGTCACTCTTGATTCATTGCATATCCCGGTACTCCGCCGGAGGCACTCACATAGAGTCATATTTTTGTTCTAAGTATCGAATTGTAATTCTTGAGTTGTAAGTAAATAAAAGTGTGATGATCATCATTATTAGAGCATTGTCCCAAGTGAGGAAAGGATGATGGAGACTATGACTCCCCCACAAGTCGGGATGAGACTCCGGACGAAAAATAAAAAAAGGAAAAAAAGAGAGAAAAGGCCCAAATAAAAAATGAGAGAAAAAGAGAGAAGGGACAATGTTACTATCCTTTTTCCACACTTGTGCTTCAAAGTAGCACCATGATCTTTATGATAGAGAGTCTCTTGCTTTGTCACTTTCATATACTAGTGGGAATTTTACATTATAGAACTTGGCTTGTATATTCCAATGATGGGCTTCCTCAAAATGCCCTAGGTCTTCGTGAGCAAGCGAGTTGGATGCACACCCACTTAGTTTCTTTTGTTGAGCTTTCATACACTTGTAGCTCTAGTGCATCCGTTCCATCGCAATCCCTACTCACTCACATTGATATCTATTGATGGGTATCTCCATAGCCCGTTGATACGCCTAGTTGATGTGAGACTATCTTCTCCTTTTTTGTCTTCTCCACAACCAACATTCTATTCCACATATAGTGCTATGTCCATGGCTCACGCTCATGTATTGCGTGAAGATTGAAAAAGTTTGAGAACATCAAAAGTATGAAACAATTGCTTGGCTTGTCATCGGGGTTGTGCATGATTAAATACTTTGTGTGATGAAGATAGAGCATAGCCAGACTATATGATTTTGTAGGGATAACTTTCTTTGGCCATGTTATTTTGAGAAGACATGATTGCTTAGTTAGTATGCTTGAAGTATTATTATCTTTATGTCAATATTAAACTTTTATCTTGAATCTTTCGGATCTGAATATTCATACCACAAATAAGAGGGTTACATTGAAAATTATGCTAAGTAGCATTCCACATCAAAAATCCTGTTTTTATCATTTACCTACTCGAGGACGAGCAAGAATTAAGCTTGGGGATGCTTGATATGTCTTCAACGTATCTATAATTTTTTAATTGTTCCATGCCATATTATATTTTGTTTTGGATGATTAATGGGCTTTATTATACACTTTTATATTATTTTTGGGACTAACCTATTAACCGGAGGCCCAGCCCAAATTGCTGGTTTTTTTTGCCTATTTCAGTGTTTCCCAGAAAAAGAATATCAAACGGAATCCAAACGGGATAAAAACGGACGGAGATTATTTTTGGAATATTTGGAAAATCTGGGAGAAAGATCAACGCGAGACGGTGCCCGAGGTGGCCACGAGGCAGGGGGGCGCCTGCCCCCCTGGGCGCGCCCCTGACCCTCGTGGGCCACCCGAAGGCGGTTGATGCCCTTCTTCGGCCGCAAGAAAGCTAATTTTTGGCAAAAAAGTGACAGCGAAGGTTTTAGTCCAATCGGAGTTACGGATCTCCATATATATACGAAACGGTGAAAGGGCAGGAGGAGGAGAGCGCAGAAACAGAGAGAGACACAGAGACAGATCCAATCTCGGAGGGGCTCTCGCCCCTCCCACGCCATGGAGACCATGGAACAGAGGGGAAACCCTTCTCCCATCTAGGGAGAAGGTCAAGGAAGAAGAAGAAGGAGGGGGGCTCTCTCCCCCTCGCTTCCGGTGGCGCCGGAACGCCGCCGGGTGCCATCATCATCACCGCGATCTTCACCAACACCTTCGCCATCTTCACCAACATCTCCATCACCTTCCCCCCTCTATCTACAGTGGTCCACTGTCCCGCAATCCGCTGTACCCTCTACTTGAACATGGTGCTTTATGCTTCATATTATTATCCAATGATGTGCTGCCATCCTATGATGTCTGAGTAGATTTTCTTTGTCCTATCGTTGGTTGATGAATTGCTATGATTGATTTAATTTGCTTGTGGTTATGTTGCTGTCCTTTGGTGCCCATCATATGAGCGCGCGCGTGGATCACACCATAGGGTTGGTTGTATGTTGATAGGACTATGTATTGGAGGGCAAGGGTGACAGAAGCTTCAGCCTAGCATAGAAATTGATGCATACGGGATTGAAGGGGGACCAATATATCTTAATGCTATGGTTAGGTTTTACCTTAATGAACGTTAGTAGTTGCGGATGCTTGCTAATAGTTCCAATCATAAGTGCATAGAATTCCAAGTAAGGGATGACATGCTAGCAGTGGCCTCTCCCACATAAAGCTTCCTATCGGTCTAGTAAAGTAGTCAATTGCTTAGGGACAATTTCGCAACTCCTAACACCACTTTTCCACACTCGCTATATTTACTTTATTGTGTATTTATCTAAACAGCCCCTACTTTTTATTTACGCTCTCTTTATATTCTTGCAAACCTATCCAACAACACCTACAAAGTACTTCTCGTTTCATACTTGTTTCCGGTAAAGAGAACACTAAGCGTGCGTGGAGTTGTATCGGTGGTCGATAGAACTTGAGGGAATATTTGTTCTACCTTTAGCTCCTCATTGGGTTCGACACTCTTACTTATCGAAAGAGGCTACAATTGATCCCCTATACTTGTGGGTTATCACCCCTCACATGTGCGGTGAGGAAGATGATGTGTGCTGCATGATCAAACACTGATCGGACGGTCGGAAAGACGGTCGATGCCTCACTGTTATCAACCGGCTGAATCTAATTTTCCCTTAGAATATGGACCCTGGTAAGTGACACATGTGTGGCATGAACACATGCTACTCCGAACGTTTTTATGGCAAGTTTAGTACCGTGGGTATAAAAACATTAGTTTTCAAGCATGGCAACTTTCTTTTCGGATGGCAAGTTTTAGGTTTTTCTTGGATTTTTTTCGGATGGCAACTTTAGTTGTAGAAAACGCCATGGCGGAGTGCTTCCTGCCACACGTGTGGCACCTATCATCTGGATAGAATATTTGTGTCGCAGTTGCAACGCACATGCGATAGTCATACTAATTTTTTTCTTTAACGGATATTTACTTCAATAAAATTCTTTTCCATCATTTTTCTGTATAACGAGTTATTTATATAAATAAATGCAAAATATTTGCCTTGTTTCATTTTGTAGAAAATTTCAAAAATAGAGCAATAATGGAGGTGTCAAAGCCTATATTCTCAAAAATATAATGTTCCGCGATGCCCATAACGATGGTGATGAGGATGGAGGCATTTTTAAACACTCTTGCATTCTTATCGATGCAAATTTCTAAGACACATTCATAAATAATATCAATGTGACCATTTTCCGTCTGTATTCTTGGATTCATGAAGTTCATTCACAAATTTGCCAATGAGACCACTCCTTCCTAGAGATGTCACATGGATTTTTTTTAAATAGTTTGTTGCATCCATGATTAAGTAGGCCTCGTATATTTCTCTTTTCAATGCTTAATGCATCAGGTACTCATCAAGTAACCATCAATTTCCACCGGATCATGTCTGTAATGATTCATACAATCCATGACCATGCAAAATTTGTTTCCTCATATGTTCTCTGAAACAATATGTTTCTCAGTGTGGCTAAAAGAAAGAAACACAGTAAAGAAGACTTCCATATAGAAAAAAGAATTCAAGTCACAATTAATTTAATAACATATCAAACGTCACTGAAATTATTAAATTCCAAAATTTTATGTTGTGAATGCATTTCGTCAAATATCTAATAAAAAGATAGATACATTTTTATTTATAAATGTAGAAAAGGGTTTCGATTAAAATATACTTTATTAAGACAAACAAACACATCTCTTATATATTTTTTATAATTTATAAAATTGAAAATAATAATATTAAGAGGAACAGAAAACAAATTGGGTCTTGTTTGTTCGCCATCGAGTAGAAATATAACATTCTACTTGGAAAACATCAAAGTCAGTATGTTTCTCATAAAGATAAAGTCATGTTATCTATATAATACCTTAAGAATTACATAATACATGTTAAATTTAATTATTTTCCTTTATTTATATTGAACTTTTTAATTTATTATTAGTATATGCCTTATCTTAGCACTAACCACATATTATACTCATTAATACATGCCATTTTCAATATATTATTTTGACTACTATTTTTTGGTATAGTAACATTCATATGTGTTTATTATTTATCATTTTCAAAATAGTTTTCACTTGTTAAAGATTAAATTATATTTTTATGAAAAAATGACATAATTTTCATTTTAATTTGAGATGATTATGGAAATCATTTATCGCAGTGCATTTCTCCGTAAATCTACGAGAACCAATATGTAACATTTCTCCAAGTATACATTTCTGCAGATTATATTATAACATTTATGTGTCTTTTTCATATCCTTGGTATCCTTAAATATCCACACTTGGTAGAGTGTTTTAGAGTTTACGAAGAGTCTCTAATTTAGGTGTAACTACAAATAAATAAATTTTGCCAACTGTATAGTGTGTAGTGTGTCCATAAGTTCCTCATCCCTCTCGTTACCGGAGCTTCCAACGAAGGAAGGGGCTCCCTGAGTTCATCCGGGGTGACCGAAAACCGTGTCATCTTACTAATACGATTCGACTGTAAGATACTTGTAACTTGGGGAGTATCCTTACAGCCTGTAATTTAAAGAGATGTCTTGCCTAATCGGTGAAGAAAAGATGAACACAATGAATCTTGATTGTGTTTTGGAGATCGATCTGGAATCACCAAAAAGAAATAGGAATTAAAACAGAGGCCAGAAACCAAGAACGATCCTGGAGTTACACTGCAACAGTGGCACTTGTTTTGTCTGATACAACCGGTGAAAACGATCCCAGTCCCTCACGGCATCATCACGCGCTTTGCCTCGACCACCAGGCACACGTGCAACCGCGTGTCCCTGTCAGACAACCTCTCACGTCCAGCTCAACTTATTTATTTTTTTAGAAAAGGAGGATGACCCCGGCCTCTGCATCTGGGCGATGCATACGGCCATTTTATTAATTATTCTCACAAGACCTTATAAAGTAATATCACAGTAAAACTAAAGCCACAGTCTAAGCAACAAACTGTCGCTACACCTATCCAGTTGATGAAGGGGCGCAAATAGCTTGGACCTAATACCAAATAGACATCGCAGCCAAACCTAACATCTAAGACCTGAGGAACCATCCAGGACGCCTGCCGGGCATGGATCTCGCCGGTCCGGCTTGCTCTCAGAGGCCGCAGCCGCCAACTGCCACCGCTCCATCGTCAGAACTGTACTGATGCATCAACCTTGCTCGGTCTAGCTATCGTCGACGCCATCACGGCGCTCAACGGCAGCTCCTCCCTGTGCGTAAACAACTGTGCACGTCGCGGTCGCCACTGATACACCTCAGCACCATGCTGCCAAGTACCACCAGGCGACACAACTTGAAGTCTTTAAAAGATCTGTCGTGCGTAGCACCTGCCGACCAGGCATGACAAAGCGTAGCACCTGTCGGTCAGACATGACTTAACATCTCCACCGAAGCTCCGTGCAAGACGAAGTCGCTCCACCTCCTGCCTCTGACTTCCAGCGCTGCTCCACAAACGATGCTCCCAAGAGAGAAACGACACCGCAGTGCCGCCATCGTCCGATCTGGAACACCAGATCCTAGGGTTTCCCCAGAGCAGCACGAGTGGGTCGACAGTAGTTACACGACGATGCCTCCATCAAGGTAACGGCGTATAACGCTGCCATTGCCTTCCAACGGCTCGGTTTTCACCGGCAACCATCTCTCCCCAACTTGCAGCCGGTACTAGATGATGGATCTCGAGATCTGATCACCAAGCCTGGCTTCGGCAGTACGGTCGCAGCGCAGGGCCGGGAAGGAGCTCGCGTGCCTCGCCACCGCAGCCAGCAAGTGCGCCGTCCGGCCCTCGCGCCTGAGCATCCTCGGCGGCGGTCATGGCAGCTCGGCGGAGGTGGAGGTGACGGGGCTGCTGATGGAGTCGGCCACGGCCACGGCGTCGGCTTCGGCAGCGCTGTTCGGGCCGTGGCGGCCATGTTTGGGTCCGTGGCGGCGGAGTCGTGGTCGTGCAAAGGCACCGCGGCGCTGGTGTGCCTGGTGACGAAGAACAAGAAAAAGGGGCCGATGCCGAGCTCGGGGGAAGAGGAGACGGTGAGGGCGGCCATGGCGGAGAGGCTGGAGGAGCTGGAGCAGTGCATCGAGGAGCTCGAAGCCGGGAGCGAGAAGGTGTTCCGGAGCCTGGTGCAGACCAGAGTCGCGCTGCTCAACATCCACACTTTGCACATCTTCTAGCTTTGCTACTACCATCCAATCCATCAGTTGTACTGGTGAAATTAGTGGCAGCAAGAAATCCAGTGTAACTGTAAATAAGTAGATGAATAGAAGAAGGAATTTGTGCAACTCTTGCGTACGTCTGATTGTCACCCAATGTTAGTACACTTCTCATGTTGTTAAAACAAAAGTGGAGAGTGGTAATGTATGTAATGTATCCCGGGAATTAAGCATGACGTGTCAGATTTAAGCATGACGTGTCAACACTGATCAGCTGTAATGTTGTCATCCAAAAAATATGTGCAACTCATTTTGCTTTTCTTCTGTTGTTGCAAGGCCATCATAGCTAGCTTTATTGCAATTTAAACGGGTAATATATCATCCATAAGTCTGGAGACCAACTACGAGAAATCTTGGTACAGAAACTATGTTTATCTAGCACATGTGTGGCATCATTCCAAGAATGAAATCAATGATTAAAGGGACCTTCCCAATAGACGTAGCCGCATAGACCCACTCCGCAAAAATCGCCGCCGCAATGTCCTTCCCATCATCTTGTTTCTCCTTTGCAATAATTAATCACCGTTAAAGAGTTAGATTCTACTTCAACTCATGAAAATCCCAAGGCATTAGCAAATACTAGCCCATCACGCATTGCAATTGCTTTTGAAGTTATCACGTCCACTGCAAGAGGGATGAATCAACACTGGGCTGCCAGAAAATTTCCTTTATAATCTTTGATAACAACTGACGTGGCTCCAGTTCCATCGTCTGACTGAAAAGAACCATCCACATTCACTTTCACGAATCTAGGTTCTAGGTTTCTCCATCTGTGCTCCTGTACATCAAGGTTCTTCAGGTTCTTCTGATGAAAATTGTTAGGACAGAGAGTGGCCATGTCATAGGTGGAGGTGGTAATCCGCCATGTGTGATCTCTCGCTGAACCCACCACAAGTACCAGGATCCAACAGCTAGGACATGTTTGACATCAAGGTTATATTTCAGAGGGAGCGACCTGACCTCCGACAACAGCTAGGACTCATTTTTCTTCTGATTCTAAAGTTTGGTTAAAAAACTAATAGTTTGGATCTTCTCAGAATTTCACTGCACTTGATGTATGAACGTTCAGCAATAGAAGATGGGTAGTGAATTCGAAGACTTTGACTGCAAAGGCCCATCTGTGATTTACTGCCGAAGGCCATATACGAAGAGGCCCGTTCTGTTAATGAAAAACAAGATTCTCAAAAAATAATGTCAATGAAAAACACAATACTCAGTACTCTTCCCAAAATATAAGGCGCACTTGACTTCCTACGGTCTTTGATCAATGACTTTGATGATCAATATATGTACAAAACACATGGATTGAACATTCATAAATTGTACGTCGTATCATTGTATTTGTGTTGAAAATAATCTCATTTCTTTCTTTTATTGTTTTTTGCGAGAAAATTTCTGATCTATTCATCTTCAATCATGTCAGTACAACGAACACCAGAAATAATAAAAAATGTGTCTAGATCCGCAGACCACCTAGCGACGACTACATGCACTAAAGCGAGAGGTGCGCCGCCGTCATCGCCCCTCCCTCACCAGAGCAAGGCAAAACTTGTTGTAGTAGACAGTCGGAAACTTGTCATGCTAAGACCGCCGATGAGGAGTAGCGTAGATTGTAAGCACCCAACCTGGAAACACAAGAACGTAGATGAACTACAACTAGATCCGAGAAAATCCAGAAAAGATAGATCCGCCAGAGACACACCTCCACACTCCCACTGATGATGCTAGATGCACCATCGAGATAGGAGATGGGATGGGAGAACCTCATTCCATCTTCAAGAAACCGCGACCGCCTCGTCTTCCTAAGCATGACACAAACCCTAATAAAACATGAAAAAAACATCTAAAAACGGAGCCCTCCCGCCGGCAAGGACCGGGATCTGCCGCACCCCCATGGCCCAAAGGCCACCGTGGGCGAGGCAGACCATCGGCGGCGCCAAAAGGAGGCAAAGGAACCCTTGGTTTTTTTGAGCAGCCGGCAGCATTTTTTTGTTTAAAAGAAATCTCATTTCATATACCTTTACACTAATTTTATAGACACACAACAAATAAAATTCACAATCAGTTGTGTGGTGAAGACTAAAAAAATAAGCGTACCTTATATTTTGGAAAAGGAAGGAGTGGTACTTAGTAGTACCACATTCCGTAACCGAAAACCGGTTAGAAAAAAATTGAAAATCATCAGAAATCAAAGGACAATACAACAGAGGATAACACAAGATGCATGGGGAGCCGACGGAGATGGGGAAGCCATCGACATAGTATTATCCCGAAATGGCCCTTCTTTAAACTTAAGTACTTAAAAAACCATATTCCCACACATTTGGTCCCTCGAAGCCGTGTCACATTGTCTCAACATTTGTTTCGCCAAATAGTTTATCATCTTTAATTTTACCGCATCGGATGGGCTATGTGCATTAGTCGTGCCAAACGGTTCACCGCGGCGCAAGCGGTACAAGAGGGAGGGGATGAAGCTAGATCGTGAGCCCGTTTCCCAGTAATGCTAGACCTACAAAGGTTTACTTAACCTTCCAAAATAATTCCCCCCACCCCCTCCTCCCCCCTGATTTTAAGTGGGGTGGCCCTCCTCATCCCCCTATTACCAATCACAATCCCCCACGTCAGTTTGTACGTAATTTTTTTTAAAGTAAACCTTTGTAGATATAGCATTACTCACCGTTTCCGATGAGAGTAGTGGCGAACCTACGTGTTGGCTGTGGGGTCAGCTGACCCCACAGCTTTTCTGTAACAACCCTTTGATTTTTGAGATTTTGTGCATTAGTCCTTGCAACTTGAAAAAATTGAACCCACAGCTTACAAATGAACCCACAGAGTTTTCCTCCTGGCACCGCCATCATGAGATTACGAGACGGAGGTGACGCTAGACACCATATAAGGGAGAGAAAGAAAAACAAGAGTTCACCTCGAATCTCCATGGCCACGCGTAGTGATTCGACCATGTAACAAGATGGCAAAACACACCCGTCGGGGAGCACTCGTGCCAGAGGACACGACGTATGGGGTCAGCGATTGCCTACATGTACATAAAATTACAATTAGAGGACATGTCAGCGCCGGTTACAGTGGCACCTGATCTGTCCCCCCGCTCCCTCCCACAGCGACTGTACCTGCGCGCCGCGATCGGATCGTGTCGGGCGGGCTCCGGCGTGCGTGTCCGGGAGCGACGACACCGCTCGCTGCATATGCTACCGCTGTCGATCGCTCGAGATCCGCCCATGGATGACGTGCTGACGAGTGACGACCAAAGCCCAAAGGAACCAACTAGCGTGCAGGTGCATGTCAGAGAGGTAACGTAAAGTTGGTTTGGGTGTGGTTGTCGTTGCCGGCGCCGGGCGATCACAGTGGTCGGCGGTCAGGCATGGCATGCATGTCTTCGTGGCTCGGGTAGTTCATGCTGGTATCTCGCCGGCCGTGACACGCATGGACGGTGGCCGGTCGATCGGGCGGATCGAGCAGCAAAGGTTGTAGTACTACGCATCGATCTATCCATTGCTGCAAAGAGGGGGAAAATTTGACAATTTTGACCTATAATCGAAATCAAATCACGGAATGAACTGGTTGCGAAACTATTTCACTCCCCTGACCCTTTTGTGTAGCGCCCGCCACGCCGGCGCCACATCCTACGGTGCAGCGCCTAGCTCCGGGGCGTTGCACCACTGTCCACCGTGGCAGCCCACGGGCCCGCACCCAGCAGTGCAACGCCTCCGAGCTAGGAGCTGCACCTGTAATGTGCAGCGCCTAGCCGCTAGGCGTTGCACGTGTAATGTGCAGCGCCTAGCGGCTAGGCGCTGCACTGTGACTTATATGCAAACGCGCCAGCCCTCTCCTCCCCCACCCTCCCCATTGGCAGTTACAGAAAAAAGGGCGGCGGCCATCTGCACTCCCCCTCTCAATCCCCTCTCCCAAATCCTTCCGATCCGACGATTTGGTCCGTGCATTTGTTCACCAATCCATCATAGAAGGTACTCTCCTCCGATCCCCTTCTTTCTATCCATAGAAAATATTATATTTTGAAGATTTGGGGAACCCTTGTTTGAATTTTGCATGTATTAGATTTGGGCAACCTTTGTTTGAATCTTGCATATATTAGATTTGGGAAACCCTTGTTAGATTAGAATGTGGTTTGGATAGATAGGTTGACATGTTATTTATATAGTTTGGATACATAGATTGACATGTTTTTTGTATGGAGAAGTAGATTGACATGTTATTTGTATGGAGAAGTAGATTGACATGTTATAGTTTGGATACATAGATTGACATGTTTTTAGGGGGAAGCACCATATGCTTTGGATCTTGCATGTAGTAGGCCTACTTTAGTTTTTTTGAATTGAAAAGATAATCGTGTTGACAAGAATGCTTTGTTGAAATTGTTAGGATGGTTTGGCTTCTCGATGATCACTGGGACCATCAACACCGGTCGTACGCTATGTCGGTGCAGCAGCGGGTAATACTGAAAGTGGCCGGTGTTATGAATTTCGTATGTTTTTTCAAACACAAATGCCCCATATGTAATGTTATGATTTGTTTGTTTGTAGGAGCTTGCACCTCTGAAGCTTCGGTCTCACGGGATCAGCCTTGGAGGGATGAGCTATGATGAGAGGTACACACCTTATGTTAGGGAGGCAGGACTTCTCCCTTTCATTGAGTTGGTCCGCCGGTCGACGCCACCCAACAATGCTGCAGCACTCACCGCGCTTATTGATCATTGGAGGCCGGAGACACACACTTTCCATCTTCGGACCGGGGAGATGACCGTGACGCTGCAGGATATCGCTATGATCACCGGTCTTCCTATCGATGGCAATCCTTTATGTATGAACACCGATTCTGAAGGGTGGCGCGCGCAGATGCAAGCACTTATCGGTATGGTTCCTCCGGAGCCTCGGGAGCCAGAAAGGGAAGATAAGAAGAAGGAAAGAGTCGCAGCGGGCGCTACTTTCACGTGGATATCATCGAACTTCGCTCATTGCCCCGATGATGCTAATGAGGACATGGTGAAGACTTATGCTCGTGTCTACATGTGGTACGTGATATCGAGGACAATGTTTGCTGATGGCACAGGCAAGAATGCTCCATGGATGTGGCTGAAGGCGTTGACCGTCTTCGATAGCAAATGGAGTTGGGGTTCGGCGACACTAGCTTACTTGTATCGACAGGTATGAAGTTGTTTCCTTTTCACTTCATTGATACATTATCAATGCGCTCTTGTGGCAAATTTGACCATGTTCTTTTTTATGTGCAGATGGACGATGCCAGTTGTAGGCACACTGGAGGTATTGGTGGTTGTCTGCTCGCACTTTCCATATGGAGCTGGGAGCGTTTGCCGGTTGGACGATCTAAGACCGTGAAGTACGAGGATTGGGACGATAAAGACGACCCACTACGGCTCCCCACTTGGGCTTACAAGTGGGATGTGTTAAATGAGACGACGGATGATCCCTCTGTAATGTACAAGTTGTACAAGAGCGAGCTGGACGCGATCACGCCTGAGCAGGTGAACCGACCTTGCATAAGTGATTATCATGCTTGTATCTTCACTCGATATCAATTTTGCATTCAATCCCATTTTGCAGATGGAATGGGAGCCGTATGGAAAAGGAGAGAGTTTTGGTAACCCTATAGAGTTCAGGCTTAATCCGATGTGCATTAGGGATAGGGATCTCTGGCATATGCGGTGCCCACTGATATGCAACTGGGCGGTTGAGCTTCACCTGCCACATCGGGTGTTCCGCCAGTTTGGTTTGTTCCAGCCACACCCGCCGGAGTGGGAGGACACGGACAAGTTGCTACACGCGTAAGATATAATTAACCTTGAGCACTTAGCAGCTTCTCGACGGTTTCGATGATGCTAATATTCTGTTTCTAACTTGCAGGTTGGATAGGAAGAAGCAGCGGAAGATCAAGGATTGGGCCAGCCATCACAGGAAGTATGTCGTGCAGTTCGCTCTTAGTGTGGAGCAAGCAAGGGCTGGAAAACGAGCCCAGCTTCGTGAGCACTGCCCGATCGCGTTCAACAACTATCTCGCATGGTTTCTTGCAAGTACCCGCGTGGAGGTATGCCAGCCGGCGTATGCTGAGGAGATTCTGGAAGAACCCATCGTTTTTGATGAGGTAGCCTAGCACCAGTACAACGCGTTAGTCAGGAAAGGCAACTCGGTGATCCCTTCAGCTCCAATGATGAACTTTGTGGTTAGCCCTTTTTGCTTTTCCATTCGCACTTTTCACATCTTCGCTTGCCTAACACTTTGATACCGTTTCTGTTCATAGCGTGCCCAGATCAAGAAAGCAGCTGACGAGTCCGAGACTATTCTGGAAACAACCCCGGCTGGCAAAAGCGATGGGGAAGGTGCACTTCGAGAATTCATTAAGGTTCACATCTCCTTCAAACTAGCACTTAACATTTATTGGTACGGTCAATGTCTCATTCACTTGTACATGTTGCAGCGCCAGGGCCAAAAGTTAAGGCGGCTATCAAACCTTTTCGGTTGTCATGACCCCGAGTATGTATCACCAGAACGGTTTAGGTCGGCGACACCATCAGATCCCGCTTCGGGGCAGAGCCATGGTGAACCTTTCGAGGATGAGGATGTGGGTGGGGTCACCCAAGAGGTATGGCATGACGATATATCCATTTGTTGATGCATTGCTAACTATATCCTCACACACGGTCTTTCCATATCTTTTGTTGATGCATAGGTTGCTGATGATATGACCTTGGGGACGTACCGGGCTCGGTCTGCATACGAGTTGAAGCCTAGGAGGGGAATCAACAAGTGCACACCTGAAGACTTCACCCAAAGAGGCAAAAGGACTGTCGGCACCTCGCGGATGGCGGCTTTGGATGACTATTTGGATGACGATGTCGAACCGGAGGCGGAGCCGGAGCCGGAGCGGGTTCCTCTTCCTAGGAAGGTGAAGAAGATAAGCGTCAAGAGGGGGGGAGGACCCAGCAAGCGTGGAAAGCACTAGTCATCTTAGTTTTTTTATAATGTTGAACTTCGAGTGCGATTTGTTATGTCGTTGAACTTGGAGTGGTCGTACCTTTTATGTCGTTGAACTTGGAGTGGTGGTAGCTCTATGGTAAACTGGAACTTATTGTGATAGTGCTTTCTATGAAATGATATCTTTTGTGAACCCTTTGTTTCTTATACTAATTTTTATACTTGGAGAAATGATGTCGTACCTGAATGTTTGTTATACTAGTTGTTGAAATGTGGCTGAAAAAGACCCAGTAGAGGGGGGAGGAGGCACAGTAGGTAGGCCTCAAGTTTCAGGCAAAAAATTGCTAAGTGTTTGTGCAGCGCCTAGCACGCAGGCGCCACACACTACAGTGCAACGCCTGCGCGCTAGGCGTTGCACTGTAGAGTGTGGCGCCTCCGCGCTAGGCGCTGCATATGTCTGTAACTAGCCAAACTTCTGTTGCTTTCTGGATAGCTACAGACATGTGCAGCGCCTAGCTTGGAGGCGCCGCACTCTACAGTGCAACGCCTAGCTCGCAGGCG